>NC_142195.1:25724341-25949341 GCF_026936395.1 Plectropomus leopardus
TTCACTCATCGCAACTACTTATGACATTTCAGGTATCCTCTGCTCCTTGATACAGTTTACACACACTGTCACGATAGTTAGGACTAGGCAACAAAGTCAAAAGTGGCAAATGGTAAGGTGTAAAAAAAAAAAAGAAAGAACAGACAACCACACGGAAAGTGAAAAGGACTCCTGCACGGAAATCAATTGTTTGAGGGACCCATCCACCCCCCAGCAGTTTATTGTGTTTTCTTTTTGTTGTTGTCCATTTTAAAATTGGTCCATCAAACATAATACTCTGTGGTCTGAAGTCAACTTTCAAACTAGTAATCTTGCATTTGATAAGAAGCAACTGACATGTTATAGATTATACGACTATGGTTTCTGTTATCATGACAACAGGCCGATGGGGCTGTTACTATCAGATTGATGCTAATTCTAAGTAAGTAAATTGAGAAAATTGTGCTCTCTGGAAAAGCCTTGCTCTGTCCCACCAACAGTACAAAACCCAATTATCAGTTTCTGTCAGTCTCTGCAGGAAGCTTGAAGCTGTCAATTACTTTTGGTTTCCTTATAAGTTTTGAATTCAAACTTTGAAAACTTTTAGCACAAACATTATCATCAAAAATTGTGCGGGGTGATATTTTTTATATTTGTGTCGTATATTTGTATATTTGTGAGACATTTGTACATGAACCAAATGGTCCCATCTGAGGTAATTACTGAATCTAAATATTGTTTTTGACAGCATGGCTGGATGTTGCAGGGACAATAATTGACTAAAAATAGAATCAGCTTTTGAAAGATTATAACTTAAATATTAACAAATGTCTTTTGTCCCTTTATGTCTTGTCCTCCTGAGTCTTTCATACAATGTGTGTGCAGCGTTGATGGTGGCGTGTGTGAGCAGTTTGTTCTCTAGTTTACTCAAAATCAATATTTGAATAATATCACATCATCTTTAAAGTCCTACCTGAGCTCCACAACAACAGCATCAACACCAACAAGTGATCCATGTTCAGGTAGAACATCTCTCGGTCTGCCTGTTCGTCTGCTCTGATTATCTCATGAAGTGTCCTCAATGTACATCCCCGTACAGGAAGAGGTGGAGTTCAAGACCATATCACACCAGTTTTAGCATCACTGGCTCTCAGTTCATGTCAGATCAGACTTCTGATGAATTATATAATTGTTTATGGGAACACCCCTTTATGCTCGTCTGATCTCCTGAAACCAGTGATACTCAATTTAAGCAATTTAAGGCCTGTGGGCCAAATCCTGCTCCCGATAGGGTGCCAGGTGGCCCCCCAAACTATTTTCTAATTCACACTAAAAATAAGATGAATTGTTTTTGTACTTCAGGGAAACAAAGTGAATAAAACAGCATCAAATTGAGCTTGTTTATCAAAAATATGTGCCAATGGAGGATCCCTTGCACCCCTGACAGAGGTGCTAACTAAGTCTCTAAAGTCCTAAAATTTTAGACACATCCTAAAATCCTAAAAACATCCTGAAATCTTAGACACGTCCTAATGTCAGAGAAGTGTCCTAAAATACAAGATATGTCCTAGAAACATCCTAAAATCTTTGCAATGTCCTAAAATCATAGAAATGTTGTAAAATCTCAGAAACAATTGAAAGATCCAAAATTACTGGTCATAAAATACTCGAAACATTCTGGACTCCTTAAACATCCTAAAATCTTAGAAATGTTATATAATTCCAGAGATCCTAAAATCTTAAAAATATCAAACATTGTAGAAACATCCTGAAATCCTAGAAATGTCATTTTATAAAAATTAGGTTTTTTTAAAAAAAATGTTTTAAAAGAGGACTATGAGTTTTTAAAAATGAAAAGAACAAATAATGAAAAGGATCATATATACACACGATTCAGCTAGCTATAGCTATATTTGGAAATATATTGTTTGACAAATATTTTTTATTGAAACGTGATACCACGTTAAAAGTTGTACTTTTTAATACTATCATTAACTTCAATAAATATACCTTATTCACACATGATGCAACTTCCTGTGGTCTTCGGTTTTTAAGTCATTAACAGGCTAATGGTGCTTTATACCACGACCGCCGCTCTTTTTTGAACGTGACTCAGTCATCAAGCAGCCACGCCCCCAAGCTCTTATAATCAGTCACCTCCAGTCACAGGCAGCCACACACACTACAGCCGACCACAGAGAGTGCAGAGCTGCAGCTGCACAAGTGTTTGTGGAGATTTATAGAGACAAGAACACAATGATGAGGATCAGCCTGCAAACTCTGATAACATGTGAGTAAACTCTGACTTCACTGTATGCTATCTGATGTGGAGACTGGCCTAAAAATATACTTTATTGTCTGTTTATGTAGAAGATAATTCAGTGTCTTAAGCAAGTGTTGTAAGAGTCAAGGCAGTTCACTTTAATAAAGAAAATTTTGGCTCAGGGAGGTGCAGGGGATGCAGATATAGCATGTTAAAAAGTCACTTCAACTACCAAATAAATTTTGATTTAATATTCAGGCTCCAGTGCAAAAATATCCTGCTTACTATCTGATATAGCTCTAAATCAGTGAAAACTGTTTAAAATCACTTCAAATTTAATCCAAGTTTCTGTTTGGGGGAGATAATCTCTTGTTTACCATTGCATCTGGATTGTTTCACATTTTTCACCATTTAAGTTGCAGCAACTCCTAAGAGTAGAATTTTTGGTTGGTTTTAAGATGGAGTCACATGTAACTTTTCAATTAAAAAAAATCAGAATCACAAGCCCACTCTCCACATTGAGTAGTTAACATATGAGAGAATGCATCTTTGTTTTGTAGTGTTTGATTTAGTGCTGAGCTCTAAAACACAGAATAATGCATATAATAAAGGAAATATATTGTTGTTTTTTAAGTAACAAGGAAATTACCTGAAAATAAGCACACAAAAAAAGAAAGAAAGAAAATGACCCAAAAGTGCTTTCTGTAACATAATTCTACATGTGGTTATAATAATTTGACATACAGTTTTCTGGACATTTTTCCATAATTTTTTTTTTTAATTTTAACAAATTATCACGTTGTTTTCTTGTCACCTCTTTCTGATTTTTTTGCAATTTGAAGAAAATTTCTTGCCAAGTTGCTTATTGCCCTTTTTCCCTTATGTTTTCAAAAGAAATCAAACCAATTTGCCTAAATTTCAAGTGCTGAATAGCTTGTTAAATACGTCGTGAAAGGCACCTCGACACAGCACAGGTAAACTGATGTCGATCCAGGTCTCAAGGAGTTAAGCAAATTTGTGTCAGGGTCACTAATGCTCAGAGGCAGAAAATCTTGACTGACTGTGAAGAGCACAGTGCTGTTTTGAAACCTGTGGGTAGTAATTCAGGTCTTACATCCCAGCATAGTTGTGCAGTGTCTTTCTCCCTGATGTCTCTTAAATGCATCATACCTGGCCTCTGCCCTGACTTCCTGTTTGTTGAAACACTGATGACAAAACTGTGGTTTCCTTCTAAAGAATTACAATGTCTTCTACTCCACAGAACATGACTCTGCCATGACAATGCAATACTCTTAAAAAATAATTTATTGTAAGAGTGAAGTTTTGAAGTTGGTTTTTTAAACTTTCGATACCTAATTCGACATCACTTTTGTGCTGCTTTCAGGCGCCTTTTCGCAAGTAGTTAACACTGTGAAACCTAAGCAAAGTGGTTCAAATTATTCAAAAAAGTGATTAAAAAAAGAAGCAATGAGCAACTTAGTTAGGCATGTTCCTCAAATTGCAGGAAATAAGTAAATTTAGAAAAAAAACATGATAATGATAATCATTGCAGCAATGCAATATTTGCAATATTTGATGTTTATGATAAGGACTGACTTATGTTGGTTAAAAACTTAACCCACAAAGTAGAGAATAATATTAATGTATAATATTTTTGAAAGCTTGGCTTTGAAAAGTTCATTTTTCGTGCAGAGAGATCGGAGTATGAGTAGCATTAAAGCCAGCCCAGAGGATTGACAAAATGTCTTTTGTTTTGCAGGTTTACTGTTGTGCCGTGCAGTTACAACACAGGCGGAAAATACAACACCAATATCTCCATTGCCCTCCTCAGCAGCAACAGTCCCTCCTACCGATTCACTGAACCCTGAGACCATGTTGACCACCATCAGCTCCTCGCCTACAACTTTGAATTCATCATTTACACAACAGACCGAGTCAACTTCTGATGGCACCAATAAAAATTCCTCCAGTCCCACTCCGTCCATCAGCAGTACAGCTTCCACCTCGTTGACAGCTACAGCAGAGATAAACAACACTTCGAACTCGACAACGTCAACAGCACAAACTGTGCTCACGTCTTCCTCACCTTCTTCATCAACCCCATCATCCTCATCTACCACAGCCCAAATCCAGGAGACTAGCACCAGCACCAACGGCACCAGCACTGGTCCTGGCCCCACCCTCAACACTACACACAACACAACGCCCCCTGCCACTGCTACTGCTACTGCAACTGCAACTGCAACTGCAACTGTAACTGCAACTGCCACCGCCACTGCCACTGCAACCACAACCCCCAGCGCCACTGCCACTGCCACTGCCACTGCAACCACAACCCCCAGCGCCACTGCCACTGCCACTGCAACCACAACCCCCAGCGCCACTGCCACTGCCACTGCAACCACAACCCCCAGCGCCACTGTCATTACCACCAGTACCATCCAAACTACCACACTGGTTGATGAAGGACACAAGTCCAAGGCTCTGAGCTCAGGTACGTCAAAAAGTTCTTTTCTTTCTTTACATTTGCTTGAATAACAGTGTTAACACAATGTTAAATATGTTGCGCAAGGTTTTTATGCACATAGATTTATAGATTTTCATTTATTCAGTCATTATCAGTCAGCGATTATCCTGTTAGGGGTCGCGGGGGGGCTTTCCCAAATGACATTTGGCAAGAGGCAGGGTACAACCCCATTTTCATTAAAATTACAGCATGCACACTGTTTTTTTTAATTCTGGTAGGCTATAAACTGCTTTCCTTATGCCAGTAGTGTAAGGCTGTGTGCACGGCTCTGCCTTTTGTGTGTGTTCTTTTTTTTGTGTGTCACTTTCGGCGTCACTCACAGGCTGGTCACTTTTTTCCATGAGTTATTTTTTTTTTCTGTCTTTTCTTTAAACTCAGTTTGAACTAATATGGAGCGATGTTCCTGCTCAGGTGTTGATGAACAGTTATTAGTGGGGGCACATCAAGGCAACTTACAAGTTAAGGAGCTGAAATTGTGTTCACCCATATGTCGTGTTTCCATCACGGTCAATCAGAGACAGTGGTGATAAATACCCTTGACCTCTCTGTTAGCAGGTTTTCGCAGTTTTTAGGTGTGGTAGAAAAGTGGCTATGTAGAGACAAGCAACCATTCATGTTTACAGTCACATCTACGGCCAGTTTAGAGTCACCAATTAACCTGACCTGCATGTCTTTGGACTGTGGGAGGAAACTAGGTATCTGGTATCTGAATGTGTCATGCAAGGACATTGCCTTACACACTATCACACCTAACCAAAGGCAATCACACCTCTCTGATTAAAGAGGTCAAATGTACGCATGCAGAGTCCATGGATCAGGTTCCTCCTCATCTATGACCTCCTTAAGCTCTGAGTCAATCTGTGGTTAATATGTGAACACAACACTTTCCTCTTACACTTCCTTGTTTACTTAACAGTTGAGTCTTTATAGATGAATGAGTGAAAGCAAATGGCAAAACATTTGATGAAAAAAAGGCTTTCTGCCAGTCCTCCCCCTGCTCATTCTATCATTCACATAACTGCTCAACAACTGACCAGGTTTTTCATGAGACCAGGTCATTGTCATCATTTCAGATATTGTGGCAACACATGTCACTCTTTACAGACCTGTTAGTATATGTTACAAGTTGTACAGGCAATATTATCATGGGGAATTCATAAGCTCAGTGTCTGCAAATTCTGTGTTTTCCTTGTTTTTTTAAATCATACATTCAGTAGTGTTCTGGTCAGTTTTTATATATTCCCTTCATTTGCGCAAAGCCACCTTATACACGGTTTGTGCCTCTTTTCATCTATCCACTTTTACTTCTTCTTACTGTAAGTATTTGCCTTGTTAAAGTGCTCTTTATCCAGGCTCAAAAGCCTAAACAATTCCATGTTTTAGGTGTTGTCCCACAGTTTGAACTTTGTCCTTCATGTGCGGGAATGTGAAAAAGTCTTTCCCGTCATTAGTAAATCTGATAATGCATCTGACTCAGAACTTTTATGGCGTGTCTACAGGGCAGTGGTTTTTGAATGTGACTTTTTCTAGGCTACGTGTCCCATTTAAAAATGTGCATTTGCATTCAGATGAAGCTTGTGGGCAACTGCCTCAGTGTCATTTGGAACTAGAGTGAAATTTTGATCTCAACCTCCAGAGTGTCTAGCACAAACCTCTCTCTTACACTCTACCCACTCAACACCAAGTGAGTGAAAAAAACAGACAGCTTTGTTCCATGATGAGCGAAGGACTGATCATCTACAGTAAATAAACAAATCCTTAAATTTCCTCCAAGCTCATTGTGGAAACTCAACCTTATTTGTTACTATGTAGTCTATCAGCCAAGTTACTTAAACTTTAACCTTGGAGGGAGATATTGGCAATTTCCCAATGCCTTGTTTGACAGCTGTCTGATTATTTTATTGCGCCTCCGTACCATCTCAAGCATACAAATAGATCTTTAACAATGTGGTTCATTCAGTTTCCCACTGGGAGATTACTAATTATTTCTTCAGCTCAAGGGTCAGTGTTGTCTGCCGGAAAAAGAAATATCTTAAGGTCATGGTACATTGTGAGGCACAGTGGCCATTATGTCTTACCTGATACAGAGTTAGAGATTTAACAGAGAAGATTAAAGTCTATCACAATAAGTATAATCAGTTGAGGCCAGCCACGTACTGTGTGTGTTAGACCAATCAGGAAACTATGAGGTGATAACATAACTTACAACATCACGAAATCGCTGAATAACACAAACACATTTTGGAAGTGCTTGGGAAAATTGGACGAATAAATAAATAATAAATCTGGGTTTTTTTTACTAAAAATGTATATTTTATTGTCTCTCTCCAGGAAGTATCGCAGTCATTATTTGTGTGTTCATTGTAACCGTCACCCTAGTGTTAGTTGGGCTGTACTACTACAAGGTCCGGTAAGTCAAGAGCTCATCTCCTACAAATACACTAACATGCAACTATTAATTATACTATAACTCAAGCAGTAAAATTTGATGGGAATGGTAACATTATATAGATTATACTTCATACTGAAGTAACTGCAAAAACAGCAATTACAAACATGTAAATACTAAATGAGCAGTTTTTTAAGTATATTTTACAAGTAAGTACTACTGTCGTTTTTATTCCTGTTTTCTCCACCTCTCCATTCCAGGCGGACATCCTATGGCCCTCTACTGGAAAACAACGAACGCAGCACTTTGGGAAACTTCAGCAACCCCATGTATGACCCTTGAATCTGAACTTTTAAGGTCTGACTCGCAAAGTCACCACTCATACCGAAAGTCCTCAGTCTGCAGAAGCTGAGTGTATTTGTAGTTTGTGCGTAATAAGTTCTGAACAGGCGCACATTTTATAACTGTGACATGCGGCCTGATCACTTGACTGCAAAATACAAAACAAATGTGACATTTTTATTGATCTTTGTCCAAGTAGCCTAATTTTTGTTACACTTTAAGTGTAGTACAATTGGCCTAAAATTGCAGTTTTTACTCAGGTAGCTTTGCAAACAGCTCTAGCTGCATATAGACAAAACGCACAATCATATTACCACAAATGAAAGTATAAATTGTTGTAAAAGCAAGTGTCAAATCAGGAGTATCATGTATCTAACAGGGTAATTGTAAAAATAAGTCATCTGTCAACAAGTATGGATTATGTGAACTAAACCAGGATATTTTTTACAATAAATAAATTACTGAGCAACTGTGAAAAGGTAGCTCTAGGCAATATTTAGGAATGGTTATTAATGACTAAGATCTGTCAGTGATGTTTTCCGCTGTCTGGGAGCAGCAATGGAAACTGAGAATTAGAATTTAAAAAATGGTCACCAAAATGTGTGACATACAAAGGTAGAAAAAGCCTGAATTTATGCCTGAAATGCAAATAATGTAGATATGCATAATGACACAAAATGTTCCTTCATTTTTAACACTGCTCCTTTAACCACCCACTTAGATACCTTTTCCTTGGTTAAACTGTGAAATGATGAGATTTCTGTCACAAAAGTGGATAGATTTTCTTGTGGCTGTATCGACGAAGTTCAAATTTTAGACAGCGCTCATCGACAAATGTCCTGCTTTTACATGCATTTTTAGATTCTGCAGATTAGGAGGAGGTGAAGAGTTAGTTATTTGGAGGAAATGGAAATTCTGAGAAAGCACTGATAGCACGGTAATGATGCATAACTTTTATCAAGTGTTTTGACAGCGAGTGGGAGCATCAACATATACACAAGAGGATAGTTTAAGAGCCTTTTTTTTATTCAAAGCTTCAAAAATCACCATTTTGTCAGTGATCTCGGAGTCAGACACCAACTTGTTGACATTCCGGGATGCTGCTTCCAACATCACGATGTTAACAAAAGCACATGTTTAGGATTAGGCAACAGAGGCAGGTGGTTAGGTTTGGGGAAAAGACATCATGCCTTTGCTCTGCATTCAAACAGGAAGCAAACACTGACCTCCCGGGTGAAAGTCCCAGGGTTTGTGCTCCTTTTATTATGCCCTTACAAACAATGTTTCAGCCTGATGCTGTCTGGCAGCAAGTCATCTTGACATGGCAGTTTTCTGTCTGGCTGCATTATCAACTAACACCCCCCATCAGCGCATCATACGACTGCACCAGGTACCATCTGGCCAACTGGAGTCGCATCAAAACACTGCAAAAGATTCTGTCCAGCCATGTCACATTCTGACACACATCATACTGCCGCAGAAGGTGGCTTTTGGTGTCTGTATTTTATGCCAAAATCACTGACCAAGTGGCAGTATATGATGACTTTGTAATAAGCATAGGCTGGAATGGTACACACTGGACCAAAGCAGTTTTTAATGCAGTGAGCAACAACCCAACCTGTCAAATACTGCCACAGTCAGTCCACTGTCAGTGGACCATAGACACGGATGCACAAAGGCACCCTTCCCGGCGGTATGCTACATACTGGGCAGCAGTCTGTAACACCACCAGCAACTACTGTAGTATAAAGTGCAATTAAGTGTTTTACCAATTTTTACCATTTACAATTAGAAGCCGTACATTTCCTGCGAAAACTGAAGTGTATTTTGAAAAAACACAAAGTATGTAACAAGCAAAAATTTTCATGACATCTCTGAATGTCAAAAAAAAGGCACATGTTTAGGTCCCCTGACAAAGCAGCAGTAATTGATGAGTTTGGATTAAAACGTGTCGATAGTGCAGTGGAGACATTTTCAGGCAATTTTCAGGATTTAAAACAGACGCAGTCCTTGATTTTCCTTGAAATGGGTAGGAATTGTTTTCATATTACAAACCACACAGTGCAGAGGCCGAGGGAGATTAGCCTTGAAAAGGACAATCTTTGGTTCAAGTCCCTTGTATTCATTATGCTGAAGTGTCCTTGAACAAAACACTGGATCCCCATTATGTGCTGGTCTGCTGCTGAGTCTGACCTCTGACCTGTGGAGGAACAAAAAAAAAACAAAACACAGCAGTCATTTGAAAATGGAGAAAATTAGTTTTTAGGGGAAAGATCTCAGAAAATGTAACGTACATTGAATGTGGCCTTAATAAAATGTGTATTGCAGGGAAATGCGTCTCTCTCACACTTGATCAACTTAAACTACTATTTATGAGTTAGTTTTTTATTATTGAGTGTGATTTTGCTTTGTTTAGCAGCTCAGCCAGGCTGCATTTCCAATTATATTATTTCCAAATATTTAATTAAGTATTTGTTCGCATTCAGGTGAAGAATAATGTGACAATATTTTATTGTGTGATACGATTGTATTAAATTGTTTGTGCAATAAAAATGATAAAGGAATAATGTGAGTGCTGGTGATGGTCTTGTAGAGCAAACTTGAAGGTGCGTGTCTATGCAACAATAATGAGAAGCAAATGACAAATACAAACACACACACATTCAAATGCTTTTCTTAGCCTGGTTAGTGGCGTGGCAATGGTCAGTCTGTTGACTCACCACTTTGATCCAGACTTTGATATCTCAGTAACAAGTATTCCATGAGCCACTGAGTTTTGGACAAAAATTCATGGTGTGCAGAGGATGAATCCCTCTGATTTGACCAAATATCTGCAAAACTAATGACATTTCAAGCCACTTCATCTGTAGGGAGGACTGGGGGCAACTGATACACTCAAAATTGTTTGATGAACTAAATCTAGAGTTTATTGTGGTCCTTGGTATTTATATGAAGGTATTAAGTGTGTTGCTAATTTCCCCTTATATGCTTGTACTTTTGCATTTGTGGGGCACATGTAACATTTGACTTTAATGTTGTGACTAAATATGTTTGTAAAAACATTTGATTAATTTTTATAAGGAGACCATTAATAAAGGTACATAAAAATCAGTCTAAAGGGGTTTTGAGTAATGCCACCAAACAGTGTTGCCCTCAGACTCCCCTACCTTGTGTTCAGTACTAAGTAGCAACAGCTGCAGCTCTACCCACACACCTGTTTAAAATCTGCTCCTCAGCTCTCCTAGTTCCCCACTCATCACTCACCTGCCATCAATCAGCTCATCAGCTCTTCAGTACTATTTAAACTGCTGGTGGTGTCCACACTGGCAGTGTTGTTGCTGTGACACCTCTGCAACGCTGCCTCTGATATGAGACCTGAATTTCCACATTTATTTGCAGATATTTTACTCATTTATGAAGTCGTGCCATCTCCTGCGTTGTCAAAAACATGGTTCTGTGAACATTTCACAATAAAATACCTTGTGTCACTATCTGATGCTATTCTGTCAACAAAGACATTGTCAGAGGACTTCTATTTTGATATTTTATTTTTATATTGCCTTTTTTTCCCCTGAAAGAAAGCAAACAATTTTGCTGAGATTTTGAGGATTTAAATACTTCTGAAGGCATCTGAGCGCAGCACAAGAAAAGTGATGTTAATCTAGGTTTCAAAGGCTTAATACAGAAATATCATAGCTGTTTCAAAAACATGGAAAAGTGACAAGACAACACAGAATGTGCGTAAAACACACGCAAATACAAAGGTTCAGCACCATGCCTTCATCTCTGCTCCTCAATGGGCTGCAGAGCATTTATTAGTGGAAGCTTTAATAGCAGTCCTGTCATTGCTGCCCTCCCATCGTAACTGCTTCCATTCTTCCTCTTTCTCAAACCCTTTCCCATGAAATCCTCCTCTTCTGCTGCCCACGCTTGTCTTGTCTCTCCCTACTTAACCCCACACCAGCTTTCAACCCACGTTCTTTTTACATCCCCCCTTTCAACCCCGGCTTTGTTATTCGGTTGATGTTTTACAAGGAACTGAACGACTCATTGTTTTTGGCCACAACATTCATGGTTGCATATTGCTAAAATACTGTACCGTAAGAAGTAATCATTGACTGGTTGACATGATTAAAACCCCAGTGTCCAAGTTATTTTCATCTCTTTCCTAACCTGCATTACAGTTTAACAATCTCTTTTTAAGTGCAAGTGTAACTTCCTGTCAAGGTCCAAATACACATCCCACAAAAAAAGTAGAAACAACATAATGTAAAAAAAATCTTTGAAATGTCTTGGATTCAAAACTTTACTCTCAGGTAAATAGATGTATTACTGCATATGTGAAAACAGTTGTAGACCTCTTTGTCTCCAGAAGGAACTTCAAAAAGCAAAAATGAGACCAACTTACCACTCTGCAAGTCACAAGTAAGTTTCAAGTCCTCGTACTCGAGTCCAAAGTCAAGTTCCAAATGCTGCCAAAGTAATGCCATTTAACAACACAGTTATAATGTTAAACATGCATTCTTTATGGATTTCTCCTGCAACTTGACCAGATGCTATCAGATTAGTGTAAACAAAATGAATCATTGAGAAATTAGGAGTTTCCTTGCTGGGAGTTAATATCACTGGTTTTTAAGCAAAATCAATTATTTCATGGCACACTTTTAGATATTTGCTACAGGGAAGGTATAAGCATCTAATACATTTCCACAAGTGATGTCCCCTCAGTCAAGTTATCTGATTTTGTGAAGACTGCAAAAAGCCACACTGGATATGAAGTGGACTTATTTTTTCTTTTTTAAAACCATTTAAATAACACCCTTTGAGTTTAATAACAGACATGATTTGGTGCATTGGAGATTTAAAGCAAGGTCATGGAACTTTTGCTGTAGAGTGACCACTTACAGGATGATGAAGCTGAATTTTCATTTATTTCTCATGAATTCTTGAGCCTATTACTTGTTTTACTTTCATGACAAAACCATTGACATGTTTATCTCTGACATGTTGAAACATTAATTTAATATCACGACAAGTACACAAAAGTCAAGAACAGAGTAAAAAGCAATGCAAATTCAGTCACACAGCAAATCAAAAGTTAGCCAACATTAGCCACAACACCAAGTGAGGTGGAAGCAGGAAAACCAAAATGAGTAATTGTGCATTTTGTCGCTTATGAAGTCAACTTGATGTGTGCACTCTGTACAGGATGAAAACATGATACAGAGATAGATACAAGTACTCAAAAATGTGCAGAAACATAGTAGTGCAAATTGCATAGTTACTTTCCACCGCTGTTACATCGCCTTTCTATTTATCATCATTGCAGGGCAGCAGCAGTAATAACAGCTTTCTGCGATGCACTGTTATTATCAGTCCTTAAATACCCTGAGCTGTGTGTGTGTGTGTGTGTGTGTGTGTGTGTGTGTGTGTGTGTGTGTGTGTGTGTGTGTGTGTGCGCACGCCTCTTTATACTTACACTGAGGGAAGGGTGGGACCATGTTTTACATTACAAGAATCTGGACAGCAGGACTGCGAAAATGATACACTTTAAAACTTACTATCTGAATGCATAAACATGGAACAATTACAGTCCTTAAAATGAGCCACTGTCCATCACTGTCACTGTTACTCACAGACATGACTTCTATTCAGGAAATATACTCTACAATGCAGTTTAGTGTCAAGAAACTATGATTATATGAGTCAAATTATGTCCTAAACATTCTCTTTATGTGGCAATTTCTTAATTACTGCAGGAGAAGTAGCAAGAAAGAAGATAACGAGGAGTCGCACAGGCTGGCAGTGATGCTCAGGGAAAACATTAGACAGCATGTGCTTCTTTTTTCAGTTCATCTACTGGCCTCATTATACTGAGACGGTGTCAGACTTTATGAAACAGGAAGAGGTCTTGTCCTCTCTCTCGCTTCACTTTCTCAAAGCTGTTTGAAACTCCAAAGTCTGACAACATGCAGTGCAACCACAGTGACACAGTGGCTTACAAGCTGCAGAAATTAACCTTTTTTATTGTGACTCCTACTTATATATATAAAGCTCTCAAAGCAGACCCACATGACGTTATTTGCAAAAATATGTTATTAAGGAAACATCACAGGCCTCATCATGAACATATTGCATTAACCATGTGCTCCCTTGCTCTAACACCAACTCCGTAATGGGTTTTTGTCATTACATATATTGTATGTAATCGTTTTCACTTTTTTTTACCTCACTGTTTCCACCGTACTGCTAGCTATTTTTCGTATTTTGCATCTTTTTGTTATCTAGTATTAATTTTGTTGACCTTTGCTATACATTTGCATTTCTGCTATGTTTTTTTAGTCGTTGAATATTGCATCTTTGTTTCTGAAGTCTGTCCGTTGTTTTGCAACTGCACAGCAATTATCCTCAGGATAAATAATGCTTTATCTTATCTGTTTCAACTGGAAACCTGAACCTTAAGGGCAGCAATTGACAAGGGTAATAAATCTATACTCATATCTTCAAAACCACACACACACACGCGATATACTTACCCACACACAAACGTCCTGTTAAGAGAACGGAAACCACCGGTGTTTCATTTACTTGGAAAACACATTTGCAGGTTTCACTTTCTGCCTCACTGACACTAAAGCTTCTCAATGTCTGGTTTCTTATATGTTTTAACTTAAGAATTACAACCTGTTGTACAGTCTGAAAACATTTCGTAACTGGTTTGATAAATTTCAAACTGTGTTGTAATAAAAGCTGAAAAGGGAGATAAGAGAGGGAGACATTGGAGATACATTATGATAGCTGTATGGATTTTGATATCTGTTTTGTCGTATGAAGCATTAACTTCTTTTAGCAAGTAATCCACTGTACTCTCACACCTGTGCAATTATCTACAAATCAATCAGTGGCGATGTGATTGCAAATAATAAGTCAGAACTGCAAAATACTTTGGGGGATTTTTTAATGAACTGAAACTTTTCTGGTTTTGCATTGATGCGATATGTTCATTGCATTTTTGAAGTATATGAAAAACACACTAACTCAGAGATACATCATCAAAAAGCAGTACAGAGCTGTTTGAGCTGCAACATAAATATCTCAACACAAATCACCTAGAAAAGCATAATGAACACTGTTCCTCTTTAGCAAAACACAGTTTTTACGTTTGAGACTTATTTTTCTTGCTACATCAATAATGATGTTTGGTTGTTTGGAGCTGATGGCAACTCATGATGCCATAAAACTCACTCAAAAATGACTGTCTTGGAAATATTTACCATTAGACGTCACCTGGTGTGCATAAATATAAAGACACAGAAGATCATCTATGTATACGATTCTGCAGAAAGTTATGTATAGTACACATAACCAGAAAAATTAATTAACTATAGCATTACTAGTTCATTGTGACCATATATTAAAGTTGCAGTATTTAGCAGTAGTGTGCAGTATTCAAACCCAAGTACTGATACCACACTGTGGTAATAGTCTGTCCCAAGTACAAGTCCTGTATTGAAAAAGTTGCTTAACTAAATGTAATTAAGTATAACTGGGTACATGAACTTAAAGTAAAAGTACCCAATGATGACATATTTAAAGAAAAAAAAGCTAATTCAAAATAAATTAGAAAACTAAAATGTTTACTGAATGTTAAGCAAACACAGCTGCAAAACAGTGGTTAATTAATCAGTTAATTTATTAATACACTAATTGTTTCAGCTGCATATAGACATTTTGGTAATTTAAAATGTAGCAAACATGTTATTTTATATGCTTTTCTTGCAGGTTTTTTATGCAAAAAAATCAAAATAATCTATTCATCAGTAACTCGAAACTAAAGCCTTCAGATTAATGTAGTGAAGTACAAAATGTTCCTCCAAAAAGTAGTGGAGTAGAAGTACAAAGTAGCATGAAAAGAATAGAATAAACAAATAAACAACAAGCACATGTACTTTAGCATAGTACTCAAGTAAATGCACTTGGTTACATTTCACCACAGGTATTTTCTATGAGTTTAAAGGAGTATTACTATTTGTGTTTACAGTGTTATATTTAGATCCAGACACTTGCACGCAGAGCACAAAAGTACTCTTTCCATGTTGCCACTGTGTGTGTATCTACTGTATGTTGCACATGAGTATTATTACCAGCAGATGTCACTAATCACTAGGTTTCATGACATACAAGATGCGACTGCTGAAAAAAATACTTTAACAGGTAGGACCAAAATAATGTTTTGCATGTCTCAAGTAAGTCTCAAATCCCAAGTCAAGTGCCAAGTCCTGGGCTTTAAATTGTGAATCCCTAACAAGTCATGATGTCCTCTTCAACACATGACATGTCATTTTAACAACTTCAATATAAAAATCAGTCGTGAAAATGTTGGCTGCTGTTGCCCTCCCGTGCACGTTATGATGTCGCCAGTGTGGTTGCCATCTTAAGAGAGGGCATGGTTACACGTTGTGCTACTGCTTTGCTTGTGTGTGTGTGTGTCTAATCAATGTGTTGTAGGTGCCGCTGCAGCGATTGACTGGCTGATGGCAGATGGCTGATTGAGGACACCTGTGTTGGGGTGTGGACTGAGTCTATATAAGAGACTCATCACTCAGTCCACACTTTTCCTGAGTCCCTGACACAAGACCCACTTCTTTTGTTTGTTTTTCTTGTTTTGTTTTGTTTTGTTTTCAAGAAAAGAATTGTTATGTTCTTGTGTTTAACCTGGTGTTAAATCCCTCTTTATGTTGCAGCTTTCATGCCAGTAGTTTTGGTTGTCAAAAAGCTAGAATTCACTAATTCCATTTAAAAGCACTACTTACATGGGACTATTATCACCATGTCACTTCGTGTGATTTAGAAATGAAAAACTAACAACAAGGAGCTCATCACACACACACACACACACACACACACACACACACACACAGACAGACACAGACAGATCACTAATTAGACTTAATGAAAACATTCCATTAAGCCACATTTCAACTGTGCTTTCTTCATTTTTGGTTTGTATCTGCAGGTCCTGACAGCACAGTTTCTTGATTACAAAGCAGAGGAGTTTCGGGCTTATTACCTTCGCCAAGGGGGTCCATTTAAATTTGTCATATAAAATGAAACTATAATTTAATCTAAATTCAGCATGGCATATTGCCCACTTGAAAAACTCATCAGTAAAGTGAGTATGTTAGGAAAAAAGAAACAATGATATATGTAAACTGCAGAAAAAAAAAGAAAACTGCCCTAGATGTTGCCAGTGGATTATGTAGCTGACTATTATTGTGACATGTACACAGAGGGGTATTGTAGTTTTCCTACATTTCCTATGGGAGAGTTTATCAAAAATATAAGACCATTAAAATACTTTGTTTTAAAAAAATGGAAGCATTACCATCCCAATGATTTCCATATATGCACTTAAGATGATATCTTTATTTAAGGATCAGTGGGTCATGTAAAGATAAGTTATGGTTAAAATTTTGTCATTTTTCCTCGAACAACTTTCTTGGCTTGATGACAGACTTTGTCACTATAAGGTTCAGTAATGATACTTAAAATAAAAACCAACGAATGAGGCAGATCTGTGTTGCTAAAGAGATCAGCAGTGCTGTCACCATCTTCAGGAAATGTTGTAAGGCGTTTCTTGAGAAAGACACTTATGGGAGATGCTCAGCACCCAACAATGAGCCACAGCCTACTTATTTTTACTTTAAATATTCTACGGAAGAAAGTTAAAATAAGAGATCCTAATCGTAATATCAGAGAACAGAAAGAGGAAGTAGTCTAAGATTTTTACTGTCAACTCCTACAACCTTTGCTCAGCTCTCAAATCATCAAGGTTTCTATTGTGTTTTTTTAAAATATTACTTAACCGTTCACAAAAGTTAAGCTGTCTTACTTACACAATTTACTTTCCCAAATCAACCAGGACACCCAAAAACTTAACTGAGCACTTCCTGTGTCTGAACAAAAAACTGTGGTAGGCTGACGGTAATAATTGACCAGGGTTGGATTTTCCCCTGAGTGGCTCTGGATGAAGTGCAAGAGATGTGGTTTAAAATTTTCCAGCGCTGTTTCTGACTCAGAAGAGATGCAGCGAACCTGCACGAAGACTTTCACATGTGCATACTTGAATGAAGATGTGTTTACAGTAGGAAGTGGTTTTATGTCTCATACTGTTGGAGACATGCGATGTGTGTGTTGGGACGATGATGGATACATTTTGGTGTGTGTGTGTGCGTTTACCACCAGTTTAGACAGTTACAGTCATGTGTGCAGATGTATTTGTTTAGACACCAGAGCAGCAATAAAGACGAGAACCCTCACTGGCTTCCCACCAGCCGTCTAAATAGCCATGTTAGTTTTAATTTGAATGACTTGTCATGCCCCTCAGGGTGGGACACCAATGATGAAGCCTTTCTTTTTAGCATCTTGATTAGACACACAAGGCCTTCTACAAGCTCCGGTAAAAAAGCCATCCACAGCATCCATTTGATGCTGAGGTCAACTGACCAGATAAACGAGCAAAATATTTTGGGGTGGTGAAAAAAATAGGTATATCACCCAGGAAATGCTGTTTTTCTACCATGTGAAACCAAAAGTTAACACCATTGTACAGGTGGCATGTAGTTTCGTCATTTAATTACGTCATAACTCTATAACAAATGTACTCATTAACACCTGAAACATGATCCTTTTTCTCGCCTAACTCAGTAGCTGCATTGCCTAACTGCAACTGTTGCATAACATTAACCATGTTTTACAACACTTTTACCCAGGAGACTACTGTGCGTCATATTAACACACTAAATGATGCCCTGCACGTCAATATGACACGCTGAGGGGGCGTGACAAAGCGGCTATATTTGATAACCTGGGAAGGAAAACAGGGTCAGAGCCAAAAATTGCAAAAACTATTTTTTAAATAGTCATTTAGTGTGCTAATTAATCACAGTTGCATTGATAGAGGGCTTGGTGCATTACTGTTTTTGAACAAACACGTAAATGTTTGTTAATGTTAATGCTGGTTCCTCAGTTGGTTTTACATTTGTTTCAATAATGTCATTTTTTCAGACTTGTTTACTGTGCTGATCTGTGTCCTTAAACATCTAATATGAAACCTTTTGTGATTCATTTTGCTCATGCATGATTCACTCTGAGGTGTTTTAACCATGAGAAGGGAGAGGAAGACAGGAGGGGGAAAGTTTCAGAGCGATGTAGTAAGACGGTGGTGTCACACACGCACAGGTCTGATCAAAGTTTGGCTGCTCTCTGACTCTACTGTAACATTCCACTGACTGCTCAATACTCACAGAGTCAGTCTTTATGTTGGATTATTTTTCGTCTCATTCAGACCTTTGTCTCCACTTGACTTTTTCCAGTTGCCTCCTATCACCATGTCATATTTCAATTTAGTTATTGGCACCGAGCATAACCAAGAACCTATCCAGAATATTGATATCAAACAATTCTGCAAAAATCATGATAATAAACAAACCCAACTTTTTGAAAATGTCTTTCTTCTAAAATATCAGCACGTGGCAGTTATGATATGGTTCATATTTAATAAGGATTGTTGTTACAGATTTAAAAAGAAAAGAAAAAAAGCAAACATGTTTAGTTTATTTTAAATAAGACATCCGATGTGTCCATTCCCATCTTTCTTACCTTTCTTTCTTTCATGCTACATAAAAAAGTACACTTTTTCCTGCATTGCATGTTCACAGTAGACATAAATCCCACGAAGCTAAGCTGTCCAATATGGACGTGAGTTTTCAGAACTTTTTTTAAAAGATGATGTTGCTATGTAAGACATTTTTCCACCCAAATTGTGGGAGTATTTGTCCACATGCATTAAAAGACTTTCAGAGCCAATCCTTCTGACCTCCTTTTTTTTATGCAGATGACACACTTGTGTTCACATCAAGATAAACAGCAGCCTCTAATGACCTCTCTGACATGCTGAGTTAAATAAAGGTTGCATTTGATGCAGTTTATTGGAGTGCAAATCAGTTGCAGTACTAATTTTCACACTTATTTCAGATTTAGTTATAGTCTTAAATTCTTGAAAATTGTAGTTATTTTAAAGTCACATTGTAGGGTTTGTTTTATTTTGTCAGTCAAAATGTAATCAGTGGGACTTCGTTTTAGTTTAACTGTAGTCAGTGTTTTAGACAGTTTATTGATACTGTAATGGATTTTGTTGAAGGATGTTTCTATTTTTGTAAATATTCCGATGAGAAGTATTTGACTTGAATTTATAATATAAATGAGTTACTGACCCACCCTCATTTTCTAAGATTTCGTATAAAAATTATTATGTAAAGGTATTTTTATGTACTACTTAGTATTGATGAGGTCTTCGGCTAAATTTGGCATCATATTTTACTCAGTAGAATAAATCAGCAGTTATAAAAACGTGTCAGCTGCATCATCGACGCAGTCAAATAGACTTAATAAGTTACTTTGCATGGAGCTAAAGTAAACACAAAATGATGTCAAATGTTTGAATGCGCTAGGGTCTGTTTATGAGTTGTAAAAAAAATCATAAATTGTGATTTAGAAGTAGTAGGTGTTTACAGTTAACTAGCTTGGACTGAAACTGGTTGGATGGAAAACAACCAATGCTTCAAAATGGCTGTTGTAATCTTATTTCTATCTGTCCAAACAGAGGCAACAATTTCTTTTTTCATATTTTGCATCAAAACTTTTTGTTGATTTAATTGACTCTTCAGTTCTTCCATCCTCTTTTGTACAGCCCGTCAAAACAATGAGCATGTTGCCAAGTAGTAATCAGTACATTTGCCAAAGAAAATACTTGACTCAAAATTAATTATCTTTCCACTGATTCATGCATGCGATTAGGTGATCTGTATGTGTGTGGTAAACTTCCTATCCTGCCCCTCCTTTCTATTCCAGCTCCTCACAACCCAGTCTTACCCAATCCTCCCCTCAGGTCCCCTGCCGTCACAGCCCAGCCCAGCCTCTCTGTCCGGCCAGCATATATGAGCAGCTGCCAGTCCTGCATGGAGGTCAGACATCTTTTAGAGTGAAACTGAGATTGATCACAGCTGCACAGAATCCCAGTGATTTCATTTAAGATTTAAGAAAAATAAGAAGGAACTACAGAGCATATCTGGTGCCACAGGAAACTGGTAAGATGTTATGTTTATTTTGTTAATTACATGTAATTTTGATTTATGTTAGTTTCAACTTATATCTTATGATGTGTTACGAGCAACTTCTCACCAAGTATGTGAGCATTTACCTATTAATTTATTTATTTATTTTAGATTATTCAACATAAATCTGATTCTTATGCCTAACCTTGGACAGTGCTTGTTTCTGCCTGTTTTTTAATGAAGTTGTTTTTGTTTGTGGCTTACCTCCTTTGTAAACAAGAACCAATCAGAGATGGAGCTTCTGACAACCGCCCTCGTCATCGTTCTTCTGTCTACAACAGTCTCCGCGAGACCCGTAAGCTAACCACAAAGCTGCATATGAATCTTCCCTCATCCTCCTCCCTCACTGCTCTTCCTCCACTTAGTTTTCTTAGTGTTGTGTTGTGTCACCCTTACAGGTGACATTTTCAACCCTGTGCTAAGAGTTAAACTTCAGGATTTAGTACAAATATCAACAGATTCTAGTTGAGATACTCTACTTTAAATCTTTCCTCCTGTATTTAATGTGTGGTGTCGTCTGAGTTCCTCTTTCTGTAAACTGTTTCAGTGCTGTTTCTTTGTTGATGATATACTTACTTTACTGTTTTGAGTTTAGTTATCACAACACCTTTACTCTAGTAGGCCCCATACAGCCTCTTTTTTCATCATTACACATAATGCTCTAAAATTACTACATTATGAGTATCAGATTTTTCACCCTCTAGTGGAAAAAGTACTCAGATGCTTTACTTAAGTAAAAGTAGAAATGAAACAGTCTAAAAATACTCCTGAGTCCTGAATAGATGAGGATTTTGTATATATTTGGCTTATTCCTATCTCATTTAATGCTTTCAGTATAGAAAATGATAATGTAATCATAGCTCGTGTCCAAGGTCTTAAAAAATTACAAAATAATTATTAGTATTATTTTCTTCACTAAGTAGAATGGCCCTTCATGAACTCCAAGTTTCTCCATTATTGAAATTATATAATTCTTTAAGGCCAACCCACAGTATGGTTTTGGTACTGTAAAGGTGTGGAAAAGATTGTGATTTAAGTTTTTAAAAAGCAAAAATTAATAACTTTTTCCTTCACTACACAATGTAAAGAACATAATACCTCCTGCATCGGCACCAAACATAAATGATGCTGCTGAATCATACAATGTTTTAATATCTTTCATTTGATATTCTCCACAGACTGGTTCGCGTCGGCACCATGATGCTGACATTGTTGACAATTACTTGCAACAGAGATGGCTTGACAGGAATAACATCTGGTTTCGGTCTCCTGAATCTTCTAGCGAAGAATCGTCTTCAGAGTCAGATGAGTCAAGGGAGTCGTCAGAATCTAGAGAATCTTCAGAAAGTGATGAGTCCTCTGAGGAAGTCCTAATCACCGATCTGACCACCACGGCCATGACATCCTCCACTACGGTACACGGGAGTACGCCAACCCCCGAGCCAGACTCAATGAGCACAAGCTTTACCACAGAAGATGGGAGAACGCCCACCCCCGAGCCAGACACAATGAGCACAAGTTTTACCACAGAAGACGGGAGTACGCCCACCTTTGAGCCAGACACAATGACCACCGATTCTGTGACAGTGACAACGCAACAGCCAGCCACACCTGACGCTGCCACAACACCCTGCAGTGTGACTCAGTGTGTTACCTTGGAGATTCCAACCGCAGCTCCCATCACAGAAAGCAGAGGAGACAACTAAACAGCTGTGTTTCAAACAACAACTTAACAAAATGTGTCATTTCAGGTCACATTTTTGAGTCTATTGTAGTTGCCAGGGTTAAAACTCAGTGGGCTTTCTTAATTTTAGTACCAAAAAGGTTAACATACAAGTACAGACAAGTTCAGCCCCATGTTCCCCCGGCACCCATGCATTTTTTTTCATTCAAATTGGACCCTATGTTCCCTTAGCCCGTTGTTTCCTCGGCTTGAGAGCCAGCTCTTCTGTCAGTGCCTCATGATTAGGAATTACGATGCAAGTTATTATGTCGCAGATTCATTGAAACTTTACATTTGGTTAGGTATAGGCACAAAAAACACTTGGTTATGGTCAGGAAAATATCATGTTTTGTCTTAAAATAATTGGTTTTGGGGACACAAGTCTTGCTACAAAAGATATGTCTCAGCTCATGCTCTTTGTGCCACACCCATGTATGGTCCCTAAAGCAATCACTCACTAAATCACAAGTAGTTCTGTCATTTATTGGTGTCAAACCATGGCTTTCAACTTCAACCTCCAAATGACAAAATCTGCTCATATACTATGTCACTTTAGAAATGTTGCTATGATACTTTTGGCATATGCAAATGTACCATATTGGTGGTTTGTAGAAATGCAAAATGCTAACATTTTAGCAACTGTGCCAATCGCTAACTGCCTTAAGATGCCTTAAGTCCAGTAATGACCACTGGATGAAAAATTTAAAAATGCTATGTTGAAGTAATTTTTTGTGCAAAAGCAGATTTTTTCAAAAGATGCATAATTTTTGGGTGTCTGACAGCTCACCTGGTAGAGTTGGCTCCTCATGTGCAAAGCCTGTGGCCCTTAGTTGCGTGTCATTCCCTTTCTCTCCCCCTGTCATGCTTAAGCTATCCTATAAAATAAAGGCAAAAGCAAAACAAAAATCTTAAAAAAAAACTTTTCTTTTAAATGTACATCCAAATATATTATTGAGATTACACTGTGTGTTTACATGGACATGAAAAGCCCGTTTATGGGCAAGTCTTTGGAGCATTTGGTTTGTGTTTGAACATGTAAACACCATATTCTCTTTATGAGAAACCCAAATATGCCAGCTGGAGTGACCTTAAAGAAACTGAGATGTATACGAAGAATATGTATAACCCGATGTCTCTGTGCACATGTAAACAGCTTTTGCAGAGTATGATCACAATTTGGATAGGCCTCATGAAGAGGTTATGCATGTTCATGTAACTCTACTCATGATTGTTTTCACTTACAGTATATGATCTGCAGTGTTTCAGCCATCAAAATGTGGTATTACAGAGCAACTTTAATGGAGAGACCACTTAGATATGTCTGTATGGTATCATTACATAAACACGCTTATGTTTACATTTAAGTATTAACTGACCAGGAAAGTACAAGCAGAAAAGTCAGGTGCATCTTTCAATGTGCCAGATATATTCAGTGTCAGTATTTCCACATAGATCTGCTCCTGAATTATTGTTGTACTTTGTTGTATTTTACATTCTTGTTACAATTATAAGTACTCTATAATGCACTGGAATTTTGCCCGAAAATAAAAAGTCATTCTTCCGCACGAAGTATTCAGAGTGTGTATCCCACAGCAATGTGTTTTTAAACTGTGAAGGGTGTGTTGTTTATCTTATTCACCAAAGACAAGCGCTAACAAGACAGAATTACTGCCACAGTGGGTTGCTTTAATTATGGGTTATAAATTCATCTTTTACCAAATTAAATATGGCCTGAAGGGCTGAAAACAACACCTTAATGTCGTTTGTTTGTTTTTACTTCTAATGTGTATGAGTTTATGTGTTGTAAATAAAAGATATGATTTCTCTTTCAATATCTAAATTACTGTGGAATTGACATACTTTATAAAATCATGAATGTGTAAATAAAAATGCGATGGCCCTTAGTTAAAGACAGTAATATATTTAAAATAAATGTGTTTTTAAGTAAAAACAAATATGAAATCTCCAATGGTGAAGTGACTCCTCATGTGGTCTTAACCCAGTGGTTTAGAGACGCAGAAAAAGAGGATGTTGTTTACTTTTTGAATATGGTGTAAACATCAGGAATTAAGGATTCTTTTTTTATGACACATTTAGTGGTCTGTTTTACGTGTAAGGTATTTTTACAGTCATCTAGTGGTATCTAAATTATGTGATTTGTGGTTTTAGTTTTACAGGCCACTGTTCCAATATAGCTAGGCAGATAGAATTTAAATCATACTGTTCATAGCATTACAAAAATGATGTTTTAATGCTTCAACAGCAACATATTCTTTTTGTAAAGAATACCCCTATTTTTGTGGATAATCTACAGACCTCACTGTCACTGTAGGTCTGTTTATTGGCCCTACATCCTATCAAAAAAAAAAATCCCTATGAAAGGTGAAGAGACAAAAATCTCAGTCTCTTGGGACATGAACTCTCTGCCAGGGTGAGTGAGAAACTTTGGTAATTAAATGTGGGTGAACTGACAATTCATTGTCACAATAGAACATCTTCTTTTGTACTTCTTGGAGGAGGAGGCAAATCATTTGAGAGACAGATTGTCGGGCATTGTAAATAGCACTACTAAACCCTCAAAGCAGGCAGGGTGGACCAGAAGTAGCTGCAAATAGTGTTTCAATGAAGTGGCCCCATCTAGTGAGAAAACTAATAAATTACAGTCTGCCAGCGTTTGGGATATTAGGTTTTTTGCTATGTGAAACTGTTTAATCCTTCATATAAGGCAAGGGTTAGGGTTAGGGTTAGGGGTTAGGGTAGATGATGTTCTACCTTAGCCTGACAGTTATGTAGCCTGACAGTTCCCCTGTATACAAAGCCAGGTCACTAAAAAATTGCTCTTCCGAGTTTGATTTGAAGGAGCTTGACTGGTCTGCAAAGACTTTTACTCAGTTCAACAGCTTTGGGAAAAAAGGGGAAAAAAAGTCTAATTGAATGCAAATCTCTGCAACCAGGTTCCAAAATTTTGTGGACACCCTACGTCCAAAAGAATAGAGGCTGTTATAGCAGCACATAAATGCTGTTTTGGAATTACATTTTCAACAATTACTTTAGGGTGTAGAGGTGTAGCAGGCTCATGTTTTCTTGTGGTGGGAAAAATAAGAAAGAGAAAATACAGCACACTTACTACATGCAAGAAGGCCGAATGCCACAGAATGAGGTGCCTTCTTCAAATCAAAGAAATGTTCAAAAATGCTGGCTGATTTATGTCAGACTATTAAGTTAATTGCAATCTTTGACCTGACAGTGTTCATAGACCCTAAATGACATTCAGTCAGTGATGACAGCTAAGTTTTGGTAAACACTGAACTTTAAATTAGAGACTTGAACCTCTAAAGGCAGTGCCACAAAAGAAAAACTGCGGTTGGTCTATTAAAATCAAAAACATGTTTTCTTTTCTTTTTACTGACAATTTGGACTCTGAACACACTGTTTTGCTAAAAAAAAAAAAATAGCGACTGTCTTGAAAGACTTGATTTAATGTCAGTTCTGTGTCTCAAATCCCACTGCAGAATTACACAGCTTTCACTATGACTCATGGATAACTGTAGGCATCACAAATTAGCCTATTATCCTGTTATTATTATTATTTTAGATTTCTACATAAAAGCTAAGCTCAGGCGTATTTCCAACGCTGAATGAGCTGTCAGTGGCCCTCCCTGAAGGAGTGGCACGAAGCCAAGATGAAGGAGATGGCAGGAGAACTCAAAGCCGACATCTGTGGGACTAGAACATCAATCACTAACCAAAAACCAAGTCAAAGTCTTGAACCAACAAGAGAGGGATACAAAACCAAGCTATGTCACTGATTTTCACCTGCAAACTGAAATGTGCAATTGTTACATTAGCTGTAAGACCTTATCAAGTGTTGAGTTTTATAAGAAAGCTACACTGACTTACAACAATACCTACAAAGTTAGAACCCTAGCAGGTGTCAGAAAACCAGATTTACAGTGCCCGATTTTCACCAAGCTGAATCTCTGACAGATCTGTGATCATGAAGTCACTGCTGCTGATTGAGGAACAGATTGAGCAGACATTTTTTCATTAAGGATGCATAAGCAAACCCAGGCACAAAAGCTAACACTGTCTTTTCAAACTGCATTAGTTGTACCTGCATAGACATCACTGTCAGTTTATTTACGCAAACTCCGTAGACCCCTTAGATTAGTAGTTAACGAGCAGTCTTAACCCACTTTTATCTGTCTCGTCTTTCAACCTGAGGGGCTTCACTGCTGCAGTTTTGGGTTCAGAGACGATATGAAACCTGTAATCAGTCTGAACTCCCTGTGCGTTTATCTGTCTCTACAGCGTCTGACAGCAGGGAAGACATAAATGGATGAGAAGACGAAGTGTAGACAAAAACTAGATGCTCCAAAAATGAAATTTTGGGCAAAATCACTCCCATATCTCTGGTTGTTCTAAACATTGCTGCTTAAAGAGAACTTCACTTTGACAAATTCGGGATATTTTTACATGCAAAGTGAATGTTTTTGTCAAGTCTGCGCCAACAAATGAATTGTTACTTGACCTAATATTGCTTTAATTATGAAAATTACAATTATACACTAATTGTTTTATGTCTCTCTGCTGCGATATTGTTTTGTGACTTATGAGGGAAAATCTCTTCTCATAATCTTCTCACCTAACAACCCTTCCTGTCTTCTAAAACAAATGTAAACAGCCAGCAGTGTCATTTTATGAAAAAGAACTTTATTAATATTTTAGAAAAGGTACAATATGATACATTACAGTAAACAACATGGGACAAACAACATGTAGTGTAGGTAACTGTGCAAATGAACAGGACTGTGTTGTATCTATGTGTGTGTGTACTGCATCTATATCTCACTGAACCCTGTAACAGATACTGACTTCCTCTTAGATTACATCCTTTTATCTACACCAGCAGAGTTGATACTAGCGAGCAAAAAAGCCAAGCCACACAGGCAGCAAATGCATGACTTAGTGTCAAGTTTAAACTGATGCTTGAAATGATTACAAGTATTTAAATAAAATGTGCAATTTTCTCTTTGGAAGCACAAAACCAATGCAGGTTTGCATATTGCAGTTTTGATTAAATGCAGTGTTGTGCTAGTGTAGATATCAGGACTGTTTATTTCCAGTTTTGACTTCACCCCACAGTAACAGAAGGGAGAGTGGAGGGGGCAAAGGTCATTAGGTCAGTCCTGTTACATGTAGCAGTTTCAACATCCTACCACTTTTCCCCTGCAGGGTCAAACATTGGATTTACCAGGGTAACCAGACCACAGGATGAAGGAGTTATTGGTTTATTTAAATACAATCCTGAAGGAAAAGCATTTCTGCACAAGTTATCACATAAATATTGCTAGAACACATTGAAATGAATAAGAATGAATCCTTGGCTGTCCCTGTTTGGCCCTACAGTAGAAAGTGGCTCTGGAGGGGGCTCTTTGCACCTGAATGCAGCGTGTGCTCTTTATGTGACTCTATCAGACACCACTTCGTGGATGCTTATTTGGCAGTGATGACCACTGGTATGTCAGTGGTGGCGTCTGGTCCCGCCCCTTGCTCGTCTGAGTCACTCTCATCGCTCTCGTCTGACTCGCTGTCAGCAGCTCCGGGCGTGGCTGTGGCCTCCTCGCTGCTCTGGCTTTCCTCGTCCTCTGACTCCTGGCTGGTGCTGGCGCTGTCGCTGGTGGTGCTGGCGCTCTCCTCCTCCTCCTCTGGGGTGCTGGAGCTCTCACTGGTGGTGGCATCGCTGGCGCTAGCACTTTCCTCCTCTTCTGGGATGGAGGCCTGGCGGGGGCTGACGTCCTGGTCCTGTGAGGTGCCAGAGGTGACGTCGAGGCCCTGGCTTTCCACCTCGGGGGTGCTGGTGTCCTCTTCCATGAGGTCAGAGTGGACCTGGAGAGCCTGGAGACGAAGCAAAGGAGGGATGGAGGGATCAGTTTATGTAATTTATGTGGCCACAGTATATACAGCTACACTGAGAAGGAAGAATCCATTCATGCTATGAAGTTTGCAAAGTTTAGCCACATTTTTAGGTGTATTGCAAAAAGCTCACATACAATTTTGGGATTATTGGACAGTTTGACGGTAGGCTTGAGTGACATCGCGGTTTTGCAGTATACCAGGCTATTTAGAAATTCTGAAGGTATCTTTTTTAATAATCATAAATACAGACACTCCAATCTTATTAAACTCAAGTGTAGTGCACAGCACATTGTACATCATTATTTTTCTAATTTAATTTGGACTCTTTGGACGGACTAACACTGTTAGCTCAAACTGTACCTTGTACATCTTCACTGACTTCTCCACCTCGTTGTCCTCAGTCATGTCGTAGGCCATCTTCTTGCCCATAAACTCGTAGGACTTGTAGGGAGCAGGCACCTTGTGGTAGGATTTGTCCTCCACATAGACAATGGACTTGTATTCGCTGGGGTAGCCTCCCAAACTGTCGCCGCGGCCTGAGTCTGTGACGATGGTAGGCACGATGGGCTCGGCAGTGGTTTCAACCGCAGGTTCCTCTGTGACGACCACAGGGACGTCGGTGGCGGGAGCTGGGGTGGAGGACTCACCGGACTCTGAGCTGTCGCTAGACTCATCCTCATCAGTTTCCTGGAGACACAGAGGGAAGAGGCGGGCTGTCAGAAAGCTGTTTTTTTGAAAATATGATTTGGTGATTGGAGCAATCGGGCAAATCAACAGGTTGAAAATGTTTCTTGCGACGAACTGAAGGGCATCTATAGTTCTGATGATTGAAAATTACATACCCAAAAACCAAACCCGACATGCTGTATATGTAGCTACATGTGTTATTAGTGTAATTTTACTCACGCTCTCCTCTGCTTCATCATCGTCGTCATCATCATCGCTGTCCTCACTGTCCTGGCTGTCGACAGAGGCTGTGTCTGGGGATGAAGTTGTGTCTGTGCTGTCAGATTTGAGTTCTACTAGAGCCTCTGCTGCTGCTTGCTGCAAAAAAATCATTAAAATGCAAAGTCAATAAGCTCAGAACAGCTGTAGACACCAGACATAAGATTGATCTGATTGTTGAAGGCGATGTGCTCTGATAGATTTGACATCTCTCACCTCGTCAGAGTTCTCTGTGCTCTCGTCTGACTCAGTAGTAGCTGCTGCTTCAACGTTCTGCAACATCAGATAGACACAATACATTTAATTAATTTCCATTTTTTTTCTCATTGTTTTTTTGCTTGTTTAGTTGATTCTTTATTCATGTCACATGACATTAATAGGCTTTTGAGCTGCTGCTGAATGCATGTTCCTCCTGCTCTCTGTGCATCAGAAACAGGGCATCGGGGCAAAGTACTGACACTATACCACCAAAAGTTGGGGGACTCACAAGAAATGGGGTTAAAAAGAAATGGTCAAAATTAAACAAGCAGAGGCTATATGACTGTATGAAAAACATAATTTACCTGCACAGGTGCTGCAGGAACATCTGCCGCCTTTCTCCTGATGGGCTGAGCTGCTGGTCGTCTCACCTGCACACATAACCACATCTGTCAACTGTTGTGTTTCCATTTAACTGTCAGTTTAAAAAAATATATATATATTTTTAAATATGGAAAAAAAAAAAAGAGGGAATCCATTAACTGTTTTGGAGCGAGTAAACCAGGCTACTCAAAGGGTAGTTTTATCAGATGTTGGCAGTATGGCTACGCTATACTAATGTGCAGAGTGTGATTGAGCACACCTGCTCATCAGGTGCATGCAGTATAGAAAGACTGAAGCCAAATGTCTTAGCATGTTGGCCAGTGTGGCAGTATGGCTGCTGTGTGTTGAACTGAAAACTGAAGCAACTAGTTTTTGTGCACCAGACTTAGTGATCATTCCTTTTTTTTTTTTTTTTGGAAGGAGGGTGTTTAACTCTTGGTTCAGTCATTTATTGTTAAATGTAGTGTTGCTTTCTTATAAAGAAAGCATTTTTATAGGACTTTTTGTACACATTTATCGCCTTCTTGTTCATAAATAAATCACAACTTGAGTTTATGCAACTATTTCTGCTTGTCTTCTTCCTTTCTCCAAATTCTTCTTGTTGCTTCCCTAATCCCCTGAGCTGGGGAATATAACACACAGTTAGGTCTTGAGATATTCCTTTCAACTGTGCAAATTTAAATTATTCTTTTGTGTCAGTGTTCATGCTGTCCAGACACAAAGACAAATTATGTTGTTTTGGAAATTTATGGCAACATAGCAACATCATAAAAAGCTGATCAGTCAAGTTAAATGTTTGCTGTCAAAAGTTAATTACTAAAGGCATTTTTACATCCCATAATCACATCAACTCTTTTTTTGACAAAAGCAAAACCCAGATTTTTGCGCAGTTGAAGTTTTATCAGATTTTGCTGTTTCTGAACTACTGAAATACTGAAATCTCTTTCTCTACAGTTACTCACCACTTCTTCAGAGCTCTCTGAACTGCTGACAGAAACTTTTCTCGCCTAAAAATAAACAAATATGTACAAATTAAATCAAAAGAAAGTCAAGAAAACCAAAACTGAAGTCATGGACGTGGTGTGATCTGAGGACAAATGCTGTTGTCAGACAGAGAAAATGACTCACCGGCCGGCAGAGGACTGTGGCGAAGAGCAGAACGAAAACAATGGCCACTTTCATTGTGTCACAGTTTGGTGTCTGCATGGGGAGAAAACCAGAAACATTCAGGGTGAAGTCACACAATACATCATGATATAACACAATAAAACAACATGACTGCACAAAGCTTGTTCGACTCTAAAATACTCATCCGGATGTAATAACTTCAGGAAACACAATGACATGTCAGACTGAAAATGACCGTTTAGTGTAGCCTCAGTAAGTCCTCTCGCCCAGATTCCTTCCTAAAAATGGAGGCGGCACAGTCAGTCACATGACTAACTAGCAGTGGCACCTCCTGAGACTGTGGTAGTTCACAGGAAGTCATTAAGTCTTTAATTTCAGCCCTTAACGAGTAGTTACGCGTCCCTGACAACTCTGTTTCAATTCAGTAAAGCATTTTTCTCTGTCATCAGAGCGAGAAAATCACATCGTTTTGATGCGTGGTTTATTTTGCTATGAGACAGGATGTTTCTGGGCGATTCTGATTCGAAAGATTGTAGAAAATAACAGGTATGATTTAGAAAAACATGAATGTGGGATGTAAGGGGAAAAACACAGTAACATTTCGAGGTGCTACTGTCTGAGTGTTGTTTATATTTGCATCAATCACTCTTCAAAACACTCTTAGAGAAAGTATTAAGTTTTATGTTAGATTAAAATGAGATGTTGCAATATGAAAAACGTCGATGTACACACTGCTTCTTCTTTCTTTTCTTTTTTCTGCAAAAATTAGTGTCAAAAAAACTGGAAGAAATTGTGCATCTGTTGGGGACTATCGTCAGCAGAGGAGCAATACACATTTGGTGCTCAATTAGCAGCAGGACAGTGCATGTGGAATTGAGCCAAAATGAACTATAAATAAAAAGAGTAAGAGAGTATTGAAATATTTCAGGCTTAAAGTAAAGAAATAGAACTTGTTACTGGGATTCATTGTTTGTTTTTGACTTGGAATTTGTTTAAAGTCACAGTAACTGAAAGTTTTCCTGAAGTAGATGACTTTTCATCTGTACCAAAGTGAAATACAAGCAGAATTTCAGCATTATGAATCGCTCTTTCCACTATTAAACCTTGTCAACAGCAGCTTTAGAAACATTTTTTTTTCTTTTCTGCATTCCCCTTTCTTATTGTAACAAGTTTCTCTCTTTTCGTGTATGCTATGGGAGTGTCTGCGTCTATCTTTAATGATGGACTCGTCCTATACTGTGTAATTCACCAGGTTATAACTGGAAAGCCACAGCGCAGCAGAAACATGACAGACGCCCATATGACTGTATGCGTGTGTGTATTTCTGTATCTCTGAGAGGCCCAATTTAAGTTTCAGACCTCAAGAGTATGGACATTTTTGAGTGTTGTTTGAGGACTTAGTCTTAGTTTGAAGGTTGAATCTTGGTTTTAGGGTTTTTAGGTCAGGACTGGGTTTAGGTTTAAGATGAGGTTGAAGTTGGGGACACACAGGTAGCTCTGGGTTGACAACCCAATCGCCAGAAAAAGGGATGGTGTGTACATTTCTGCAGACTACAGACATGTAGTGTTTTAATGTAGCGGATTGAATAAAACTCCACATCTCAACAACGCTGTGGTTAACATGGCACAAAAAACATGTGGTTATGGTTAGAAGAAGATGTTTTGTTGGTGGCACGATCATGGCTGAAAGCACTGCACTGTCTCAACAAAAACAAGTAGTTTTTTTGTGTGTTGGTGTCTAACAATCATCTACAGCTTGGCTGCCGTGTCACTAAGGTTTCACACCATCCATCTCAACCTCCCATTGACAAAGTTGGCTCATATACATGCAATCTGAAGTACGGTGAAAAATGGTAAGCCTGGCTTTTTCTAACAGTAGTCAAATCTGCCAATCAGCCCCTACAACACTCCCCAATTAACAGACCTCTTTTCTTAAATCTGAGCACAAACTAAAGTGTAAAAATGCCAAGTTGCGGTTTTATGAGGGGTAATGGTCAGACTGCTTCTTAGCCAGGAGCACTGACTGCCTGATGTATTGAGTTTGCCAAACAATCAGTACCTTTGTGACTTAATCTCTGTGCCACCAGGATGCCTAAAATCATCCCAACCCTTTTTGTGAACCATTATCTTCTCTTTCTTCATCTCTTTAGTTAATACACTGTTGACTGAGCTGGGAGTTAATCTGCATGTGTGTGAGTGTTTACTCAGTGTGGTTAGTTGGGGCTGGACCTGGTCACATGACATATAATCCCGAAAATTAGTTTCCTGCTGCCCACACTTTCCTCTTCCTGCCTCTGTGTCACTGAGATACTAATCAGCCAATCAGATCTGCCCAGCCAGCTTCACCTCTGACCAATCGCAGGCGGACTTCCGCAGCTGTTAAGACTTTTAAAAGAAATCGTAATTAACTGCAATAAACTGCAGAGCTTTTATGGCGGATAACCAAACCCTCTTGTGGCTACATATGTTTAATGTGAGTTTGCTCAACACTCACTTTTGATTTCTGCTGATATTTAACAAATGTGTCTGAAGATCAGTAGAAATTAAGTTGCCATTTGTTAGATAACTTTCAGGTTTGCAGTTTGACTCTTTAACCTCCAAACCAATGCACCTTGCATCAAAAATGCCACTAAACCAGCAATTAGGGTTTTTTTCAAAGAATCTTTATCGGAAAATAGACCTTTTAAGGCAAATTACTGTGCAACGGTCAAATTATATTTGCTTTGTAAAAACATTTCTATACACTTTTGGAACTGTTTGGACAGAGTTTGAGGTTTTTTGTTCTGTTTTGTTTTTGTTTGGTTTTTTTTTTTAACAGAAAATCTATTGCTTCCAACATGTGTCCAACAAATCGCCAGAATCTAGAAACTACACTTTTTATGGCATATCACACTGCCAGGATTAAAGCAAATTATATTTGCTTTGTAAAAGCTTTTAAAAACTTTTGAATTTGTCTGTACATGGTTTTTATAGTTTTTTGTTTTGATTTGTTTTGTTTTTAGAAAAGGTTAAGGAAAAAATACAGAAAATGTACTAGTTTTGTTGGTTACATTTCTTGCAGTGTTGTGTTTGTAAAATCAACCTTTTAAATACTTATATTCACAGAGTTGGAAGAGAAAATACACAACATGGCCATAAATACGTGGACACCCAACATGTTCACCTTATGTGATAGTTCAACATGTCATTCTAAAATCATGGGTATTAATCTGCTGCTGTAACAGCCTGCACTCCTCTGTGAAGGCTTTCAACAAGATTTTAGAACCTGTCTGCACAGATTTGTTCCCATTCAGCCTCAGGAAGGTGCTCCAGTTCATACCCATGGGGTTGAATGAGGATGAGTTCAGGGCGCAGTGCAGGCCAGTCAAGTTCTTTCATACCAAAGTGGGAAACCAGTCATGGAGTTGGCTTTGTGCATGGGTAAAAAGGCCTTCAACAAATTGTTGCATTGTCTGAAATTTCACTGCATGATGTAGCATTAAGATTTCCTTTAAATTAACTAAGAGGCCAATAAAAATATGCATGCTGGGGTGTACACATACTAGACTAGTTTATTGCAAAATGCATGAAAGAACGTTGGACCTTTTTATGCTGCAAGTTTCTAAATGTTGAATTGTATTTTCTGAGTTAAATTAAGGACATTTCCAACAGCTTATACAAATATTAACCCACCTCATCACACCACCAGTGCTGCAGAAAAACTCCAAACACTACACTAAAAATATATCATCATGTTTTCATTCTGACCTTGTTTGCAGTCGGAGGAAGCTTCAGGAGTTCAGCTGCTGCAGATTATGGAGCAGAACCAGACAGACGTGCTTTGTCTTTAGTTTATCTCCTGGGTTTCTCCTGGATGTTGTTCGCTGCTCAGTGATGCTGCTGCTGAATCCGAGCCTCCTGGTTGGCTTATAAACCCTCCAGCCTTGGGCAGCAGCCAATCGGCTCAGAGCTTGTGATGTCATGAGGTTAACCGCTCCGTGGTCCACCTCTCCTCTCTCTCTCCCACTCTTCCTGTGGTTGGTGCTGTGGTGGTGTGGGGGCAAACACACACACACACACACACACACACACACACACACATGCACAATGCAAAGACAAATACATGGATAAAGATATACAGACATTTACAGCCCAGACAGAAGCATGTGAATGTGCTTTTTTCCTTCTATCCTTCAAGCACACACACACATACACACAGATATGCACATGCACACACACACACAAACACACACTTTAGTGTACGAAGTTAATTTAAGGACAAGTAGTGACAGGCTCTGGGAAAAAACAGCAGCATATAGTGGCGGGTGGTATGACAGTGATTCAGCTTCCTCACAGACAGAAGAAAATCATCTGACTGATGTCTCTCTGGATAATTGAGAATTTGTCTGCGACACCAGACTGATCCATGTGTGTGTGTGTGTGTGTGTGTGTGTGTGTGTGTGTGTGTATGTGTGTTTAACAGTCTGTGTTATGTAAGTATGTGAGTAACTTTATGCAACCTTTAATATGTGTCTGTGTGTATAGCTTTACATCTTGTAAACCTATATGTTTAGAGGAACTCAGTCAAGTTTTTCTCTTAGAAAAGATAAAGGTACGGTCACCATTGACTCATTTATACATATTTTAATCCAAAGGCAGAATAAAAAGGTTGTCATAGTACTTCTCTTCAAACCAAGATATGTTACCTTTGTACATTATTGTGTTGCAGATACATTTCAGCAATGCTGGGGTCAACATGGTTCCATTTAGGCACAAGAAAAACTTGGTTATGGTTAGGAAAAGATCAAGTTTTGGTTTAAAATGCCCAGTTTTGGTGGAATAATTGCAATTGGCATTAAAATAGATATATTAGACAACACCCTCTATCCTTAGACCCTCAATATAAATAAGTCCACCAAAAAATTAAAAGAGAATAACTGAGGAAATCTCAAGAAGAGCTGTTGGGTAGAGATCCCTATTCCAGGACAGACAGATATAGAATAGATGTTTGCGGAGACTAGACCAAACTAACAATTGTAAAATCACAATGTCAAGGGTGCAGGATGAGGAAAATACAGTATAGATGCATTGTAAACATATATGAAGTATATGAGGTATGGAACAGAGGAGTGTACTGTATAAATCAAGATCAAATTCAGACTCTGCACAAGTCCTGTCTGATTTTTATTGTCTGAAAAAAGCAGAGGTCAGAAGAGGACAATTGAAGTTTTCTCTGCCAAGTTCGCTGGTCACACATTTTGTTTAGATAGCTTGAAAATAATTTTGTTTTACACCCTGCTGGCTTTAATTTGAAAATAAGACTGAGAGGGCGTGTTTTTTTTGTTTTTTTTTATGAAAAAATAAAAAAAATGAATAGGGGGTGCGGTGGGTTACATCCAGACAGACATGCATTCTCTGAATTCTCTTGTAATTTGGATTTTATGCTTGCAGCGCAGTTGAGACGACACAATCATTAAACTTGATTGGCTCATAAAGTGTCTGAGTCTGTCAGATGGTATGTGCTGTATACATACACACAGTCATGTGCAGGTGCAGGGTTGTTTACATCTGAGTGCACTAATACACCAAACTAGACACATTATTTTTTCAGATTTATGATCTAGAAACAGACAAATGATTAAACACAAACATATATATACCAACTTGATCTCACAGACATCCCAGAGACTAATGCTTTATTACTGTTTTTCTTAAAGGCACAGTTCACCCCAAAATTGAAAAATACACATTTTCCTTCATAGCTGTAGTTTTATGTGGCGGCACTACGCAAATTTTAATGTCAGTAGATATTTTAAATGTTGTCCAACTAAATTAAATCTCTGTCCAACATGAGAGGCCAACATCTTTCTGACCTCATTTGATGCTGTTGCCATTGTTTGTTTACTTAAATTGTGTGGGTTTTTTCATTAGCTCTTATCCTTTTAAGGAAAAAATGCAACAAATACAAAGAAAATATGACAATAATGACAATGTAGATGTGCTAGATTCAGCACTGCATAAACACAAGAGAATGGATGATCTCATACACAAGAAAAGCATAACATTTCTGTAAGTGGATAAAAACTGAGGTAAGACCTTAATCCAGCGGGCCCTGACACATTTATCCCAGACATGTCTCACGCTGCTTTATTCGTCTTTTACAGTAAGCCAAAAAACACCAGATCACCCAGGTTCACACACACACACACACACACACAGACACGAACACACCATGTTCTTTTACAGCTCAAGGTTTGCAACATAGAACTAATAACAATAATCTCGGCTATAAACAATTACATGAAGTCAGTGAATAAACTATGCAAGAACATCATAATATTCAGTTAAAACAAATGTCCAAAATGTTTTTGTTTTTTTCAAAAATTAAACTTAAAAGAATAAAAAGTGAACCCTGAAACAAGGTCACAAGGTGCTGCAGTTTAATGCGGACAAACACTCATCAACTCCTCAACAGACACATCCTTAAAGACAAAGACATTCGTGATCTATAGACTCAAATTATCAGACAGCGATGGTTCTCCGGGGTCATGGTGTACAAGACCGAGCAGGACGCCCCTGCTGCGTTTCATGTGCGACATACCTCAGTGTGTCGGCAGGGGAAAACAGCTTTGATGTGTGCGGTTGAGTAATTGTACGTTTGTGACTCTGAGGCCTCAAAACTCATCAAGCTGTCAGTCTGTACGATCAGAGCGATGACACATTGTGTTACTGTAATCAGACTGTCAGTTTGCAAACCCAGTGACTAACGGTGTCGACAGATAAACTGAGTGTCTTCTGCATGTCTGTTCAAAAGTCAGTGTGTTTAATGAATTAAATAACTATTTATGCAACTTCTGTCTGCGTGCATGTGTTTAAATGTGTTTGTGTGTATGATCTGAGCACTGCACATGTCCTGCGAATTATCGCCATTTATGTCTATTATCAATTACTGATTTAAGTTCATTAGAAATGTTGCCAAAGCAGGAATAATGTGCAATTTTACAATACAAGAGACTGAGACACTTTGTTCCACAGCCGTCTACAAACGTCAGCCATTTATTAGATCATTTTTTTCTGCACAACATCAGCTTGTCATGTTAGCATTTTTTGGTGGTTGTGGGTTTAATGTGTATACATATACATACAGTATATACGTACATTGAGTAACTGTAACTCAATATTTCCTTACCCTGTGAACAAAGTGCACAGTGGAGATTTACAGTGGAATGGATTACTGAAAGGGCCTACCAGGTACAAGTCCAGGGGCCCAAAGTGTCAGCTGGTCCCCTATCCTTCACTCGCAAAATGTCATGTGTAATATTAACATGTACTGACCAGGAAGATACTCAAAATGACCACAAAGAGACACAAAATTGCAAAGTACAAGCACAATTACCAAAAAGAGATATAAAACAACTACAAAGAGACACAAAATGCCAAATACAGAAACAAAATTACCTTAAAGAGTCACAAAACAACCACAAGAAGACACAACTTGATCAAAGAGAGACACAAAATGTCCCAAAAGAGACATAAAAAGACACAACATGACCACAAAGAGTAAAAAAAAAAAAACCCCACAAAGATACACAAAATGACAAAAGAAAATACACAAAGGAGACACAACACAACCACAAGGAGACACAAAATGACCACAAAAAGACACAAAATAACATGATTTTTTAATTTTCTGATAAATGACTAAAAAGAGATGCAAAACCACCGCTAAGTGTCTGTCTTGGTCCCATGTAAGAGAGGTGGTGGGGCCCTTTGCATATCTGCACCCATGGGCCCAGAGTCTTATAATACGCCCGTGTTCTTCGCATGTGATATCAGTACCAACGATTAGCAGTAAGCATCAACAATTATACATTACCTGCAGATATACACCTTCAACACTAATTTATAATACAACAATGTTGTTTTCTACTGAATCTAATATTTTAAATGTTAACTGTTTTTCCATCTGTGACCTGTTTTTCCATTTCATTTTTGAGCTGCAGTGTGGAACAACAGCAGCCATCACACCACACTTAAAACTCAATACGTTTAGTCTGCAAGTTACTTTATATATCTTGTGTGAATGCCCTTAACATGCTGAAAACTTATGGTTAGGATTAGGTGCTCAACTAAGACACATATGGCGAAAAAAATAATAAAAACAACAATGAACACGCAGGCAATTCAGAAATCAAATGTTTTTGTATGTGCTCAAATGTATTTATGTTTGTGTGTCCGCGTCTTAAATCATCAACAGTTGAGCCAAAAAACTCCCATGAAATTTAATCACCAAGAAATTAAACATGAGGAGACAAATAAAATGTCCCCGACTGGTAGCAGCATAGTTTTTCTTCTACCTGTCCTCTGTTGACCTGTTGAATATGAAGTATGGCTCGATATATTCAGGGTACTGACAGGTGAAAACTGTGAACTGTGATGTGGAAAGAACTTATTAAAGAAGTAATAAAGAAAAAAGCACTGAAGAAGCAGAAAATGTCAACTAAGCCAAACCGCAGCAGAGACAATGAAAAGGGAAAAGAACAGTAAAAAACATCAAACGTGATGAGTGGAGGATGGACTGGTCTGGGACACTGAGTCTCCTGTAAGGCCTCCTACAGTTTCCAATGTCGGCAATAAAAAACCGAATCTGAGTGGTGTGAAACGTTTATTTGGAAAAACACAAAAGTGTCGCTTCTCAGTTCAATAAAACTGTCCCAAAAAAAGGACTAAAGTGCAACTAAAAACAGATCACATGGACTAATATGTGAGCATCTCCTCTCTGTTGATGTGTGAGCAGTGTATTTGTCTCATTGTGCCATGTGCATGCATTTATTTATTATTTGTATTTTCTCACTTTCTGTCGTATTTATATATGTGTAAATATTTTTACATTCCTCACGGGGGCCTATTTTCTTGTAAATGTATTTAAATAAATGACTATACTGACATGTTTCACCAGTAAACTAATTAATCCCCAAGCCAACAACATGATAGCATGACAACTTCTCTTCCAGAGCTTTGGAGTGAGTTTCAGCGCATTATTTGGCTGTCTGGCAGCAACTTTACTGTTTGGTTTCACACTCGCTGCTCTCATGGTGTTGTTTTCAGATGCATCGGGCAGCTGTTTTAAGAGCAAAATGTCTAAAAAGCCAATGTGCACCCCTCAACAGCACCAAACAGACAGAAGGTGGGTTTCCATTACACATTTGCACAAAATTTAAGCGATATTTTCTAAATGTTGATAAAACACAATTGCGAGATGACTGAATTTTACATTGAGTGATGTTATGCGACTTCCACTCTCGTGATAACATTCCAAGAAGCATGGTGATGGATGTTCAAAACATTAGCAGGTTTATTTCTACTGCAGCCGCAGCCTCACTAGCTGTCATTATTTCCTATCAAAGGTGACATAGGCGTGTTATGCGAGCGATAATGGAAAGGCAAGCCCCTTATACATGGGAGTGGCCACGTATGAGGTATTTCTGGAAGGTGAACGACCTAATATCAAAAAGAGCCATGCATATTTGGACAAAAATATATGAACATGAGCCACACATGTACATCCTGAGGCTGATGTAATCGTTTCTTTTTAAATGCATGTGAGGGGCCTCGATCTCTGCGGTCGCCTCAGAGTGGAAATATTCCTTTTAACGGCAACCTCAGGATATTTGTGTGTTCAAACAAATTGCTGCATTAATCTTTAATTGAACATCAGTCCATCAAGTTCTGTTATCGTAAAAATTATATGTGAGAGTGTTAATGGATGCTGGGAGAGATCAGATGTGGTCTGGCTGCTGGCGGAGATGGAACAACTTTCTGTGGTGTTTCACTCACACAAACACACACACTCAAAGACATGTACATATATAACACATGCAAACACACACACACACACACACACACACACACAAGCTGCAGTCTATAAATGTGGTGGAACACTGGCTGGCAGACAGTGGAACAAAACATTAATGAGAAGAGTGTGAAACCCGCTTTGATAAGGACTTTCCCAGACTGTGTGTGTGTGTCCCTGCAATGCAAGAGTGTGTGTTTTTGTATTTCTATGAGGACAACACTGGAAAACTGAGAATCACATGAATTATGATTTCTTTCAATTAAAAAAAATCACACAATCAATACTTTCATATGCAGTAACTCTGCTGAGCTTGGTTTTCTAACACACATTGTGAATTTTATGCTTTTGCACAGATTTAAACAGATTGCATTAAATTTGTTCCACTTATTGTATCCATTGCTTTTTTTAACCAAATATCCACTTGGTATTTACATCCCATCTGTATTTGGATATCTTATTTTGATCATGAAGTACTCGCATGCATGCAGTGTGCAAATTTACACAGAACGCATTGCAATCAGGATGCAGTCAGGTTGGTTGGAAACATCTGGAGGCGATCTGATCCCAGCCAGGTGTGAATGCATTCTGTGCAGGTGGTTTTCCTCATGATTAAGGGTAGAAATAAATGTTTGGCTTTCTAATTTTCTCTGAGAAACAAACACTTAAGATCACAAGTGTCACAAATTCTTCCTGATCCTCTTGATTTTCCATGTCAGTCCATTTCAGAGCCAGACACTCCCTCCTGCTCCTCCCACCAGCTCACCTGCTGCTCATTCGCCTGATTACTCCCAGCAGTATATATGTATATATATACCAGCTCACTTCCACTATTTGACCAGACTCTCTCCATGCATTACGCCAAGCATCCCAGCATTCCTTTCACCTGCCTTATTCACTGGTTTCTCATCTTTTGCCTGCCCCTTTCCTGGTTAAATTTGCCTTCCTTGTTTGGTTTGTTGTGACCCCTACCTATTTAACAGGTTAAAGATCTAGGACTTGCTCTTAACTTGGTGACTTAAGTTATGCCTTTGGGTTTTTGTCCATCAAAATATGTCCCCTTCATAAAAGTTGCTTGCTTGCAGTGACAGTCTAGTGCAGATTGATTCAGTTTATTGTGCTGCCATAAGATTGGGTAATCATGACTGGGGGAAGAAAACAAAACTGGGAGCATTCATTTGCAATGATCGAGACAAAAGACACAAGTAATGAGCCAGTTTAGATTTCAGTTGCTGTTATGTTACTGTTACATTTTGAGTTACCATCAAAAGTAATAGAATTACAAAACCGGGTATCGATGGTGTCTCTGTGATGTGCTACTCTGTGATGACAGAGCAAGCTGGAAAGACCCAGGCAGAAACAGGAAATAATGATAATAAATAGAACAGACAGAAATAAAGGAAGGAGGAACTCAAAGAAAAAAGAAAGGAAGCAATTACAGTCACAAATAAGACACAAAACATTGCAGCTTCATCAGTTTTTGTTTTGTTTTTATAAATGAAAAAATAGGTCTCAAGATCTTTTCCAGTCTGATAACTAACTGTGCCCTAAATTGAATCAGTTTCTGTTTTACTGACTGGGCTAAAACAATGGTGAGACTGGCCACAGTTTGGATCTTTTTTTGCCTGAATTTTGCATCTTCCATAAACAAAGTCTGGATAAGCTGCGGCTGTTGAGACAGGAAATAAATACATTGTGAAAGAGACAAAGCTCCAGCTTTATGTGGCTGGGGTTGCCTCTCCGTTGAATAAAACAACCAACTGTTGGACTTCTGCAACACAAACACAGAGCGCAGTGAGAATAATGCAGTTAATCTGATGGAAAGCTCTTACATAACAAAAACGAACGCATCTCTGAGACGGGCTCCAAAACTCAGCAGGACGAGGACAAAACCCGGCAACCCGAGAAACGACTCATCTGGGATGTTGCTGCTGATTTTAATGCAGACATGGTTTTTATGTTCCAAATGAAACAAAATAACCAATAAGAGGAAGACAGGGACAAACAGCTTGTAGTAAAACATGTTTTTGAAAAACAGAAAAATAAAATTGTTCTTTCAGAGTTTTTTATCACTTCCTGATGTGATTTTTTTTTTTTCGCAGACCACGGGTTCACAAATCACACACACACACACACACACACACACACACACACACACACACACAGGTTTGCAATATATTCTTAGCTTCCACCCCCAGTTTCCACCATGACTGGGTGGCCGTTCACTTCCTGTATCTGGTTTAGCCGCAGCGTCTCACTTCCTGGAACCAGCAGCAAGTTTCCATGGAATGCTATTGCTTTCGTTGTGTGTGTGTGTGTGTGTGTGTGTGTGTGTGTGTGTGTGTGATTTGTAAATCTGCACACATAAACACATTTTTAGGATCAAGTCAGGTCGCAATATATATTGTCATGAGGTCATCAGAAAACAGTGCACCTATAACTGGATGACTCCGAAAAAGATTTTTCCAGTTTGAGTCATTTATATTAAAATAATCAATGTTTACAAAAGAAGTTTTTTGTTTTTTGTTTGTTTGTTTTTACATTTTCTCCGAAGTGTCTTTGTCGGTAACACTTGAGAACAAAATTGAAACTAAAGGCTTCTGCAGCCTTTAAATAAGCCAGTTCTGAAAACATATTTAACACGTCTTTTATTTCTTTTCCAAACCAGGTGAGCTTAAGAAGAAAACAAAAAGCTCTGAGAGTAAAATGATTATGAATCAACACAGACATAAAAACAATATTAGGCCTCATGCAAGAACAATTTTCTTTTGTTATCCAAAACCTCTCTGACTTTGTTCTGTGAGGCATGCTCGCACAAATGTTAAGCATTGTCTTAACTACACAAACAGGTTAATCGCTCATTTTAGCCGGATGAATACACCTGGTCATGAGGAGGTGTGCATCCAGGTGATTTCATCATTAGCATAATTTACACCCCTGAAAGAGCCGTATATGACTGTCTGTTCCTTAGAGTGTGTGGGTAAGCTTTTGGTTGAACCATTTCTGCTGGAAATGCTGCTTATGTCTCACACACAAAAAAATCCCTTTGGTGGCAAAATTGCTGCTGGAAATGCCGCTGAGGTCTTGCTATAAAACAGCTTTTACTGGTGCATTTGCAGCTGGAACTGCTGCTGATGTCTCACAAAAAAACAATAGCTTTTAGTGGAGCAATCACAGCTAGAAATGCTACCAAGAAAAAAAACTTCTGGTGGAAAATTGCTACTGCAAATGCCACCAAAAAAGCTAAAAACAACCGGCTTTGTGGTTTGTCAGTCTTGTTGGCCTGTACAATATATATTTACTTAAATAAAAGCATGTTATGTCTATGAGATGAGGTATTTTTCCTTTTTCCCAGAACAGCTGACCTGATTGAAATAAACAGTCAAATTAGCAGAGCACTTTCAAAAAAAAGCACAGTCGCCACAGGAATATGCTACTTGGTGCGTGCAGCACTGGTACTCTTAGATGGCTAAAAAAAAAAAGTCTCTGTCCAGGAGCAATGTGGTACTGCGGAGAAAATAACTTGATCAAACTACAGGGAAGAACCTCAAACACCAACATTATGGGTTGGAGGATATGTTTAGAGTTTAATGAATCCTCCATGGAAAGATGAGAATGTACACGTTTCGACTGATGCTAATATTCAGCTGTGTCCTCTTCAAATGCAACAGGCTCGATACAGAAAGTTGGATTCAGATTGGTTTTGAACTCTCCTGTTGCCAAAATAAAACTGAATAAAATGCAGGATTTTAAGTCACCCAACTCTGTCCAATAAAGCACCTACTTGTGCATCATACGACCTCTGTTTACAAGCCTCGGTTCGGTTGTAGATGGGCATTGTGAGCCTAAACAGACTAAATATGACAACAGTAATAAAGTAAGTGTTGCTTCAGACCAAAGAAAATAAACTTCAGTGGTAACAAGCTTTGCCTAAATGGTAGTGGTTGTGGAGATGCTGGTTTGGTAAAGGATGCCGTATTGTCCTTCAGTTTGTCAGCAGTGGTACAGGCTGATTGTCATGTGGAGAAACATTGGGTTTTTAATCAGCAGGGAATTATAGGATTAAAACAGGCGTTTGGTTTCTTCCCTTAGTTTCTATTTTTAGTAAAAACAGAATGATTTGAGAGCAGAAAAACATGAGTGAGATTTTAGACTTTATTCTATGTATTCATTCATTGAGATTTTTGGGTCCTATCCCAAAGAAAAAGCCTGATAAAATGTTACAACTATTGGATGAGGCAGGATTAACTACTAACGTCTGTGACTGCAAGAACTGTGATTGATCAGCTCAGACTGCTTGTGTTTCTGGTTAAAACTGTTGAAATAAGAACAAGGATCGACACAGACATGCTTGCAGCTTCTTGAGGCTGCACTTAGTGCTTTGAGCTAATTGCTAACATCAGCATGCTGACAAGCTGATGTTCAGCAGTCATGTTTACCATGTTTGTAAAAGTAGCTTTTCAGAGACTTTGAGAGTAACCAAGCATTGAGGTTTCAGGTGATATTATTTAGCCATAAAACTGAGAAACCCATAATTACGTCACTACACAGTTCTCCCTCAAAATAATTTTCTAAGCTCACAGTTAAAATAGAGATTTCAAATTTATTTTCAGTCTTTTGTTTGTGTTTCTGTTGAGTAACGTGTAGATTTAGTTTCAGTTTCGGCCTCTGTAACTACTGTATAATTACCTCAATCTTTTCATTTTCCAGAGTGTAGTTTTCCCTCTGTTTTAGATTCACTCCGACATTACAGCAGATTTGTCTGTGACTAATTACAGACGCTGTTTTGGAGTTTTCTTTTTGTAGTAGTCTGGCACTGACACGGCCACTTAGTGTCTTGCCAATCCCAACTGTACAATCTTGATGCAGACCAGTGCAGCTGTGTGCATGCTGCGTAAAGTGATGATATTTTTCTGAAAGAGAAAATCCAGCTCCAAGTGAGAGGTTTACAATAAAATTTCTGGTGTTTGACAACTCTGCAGATTTTCCTTCTACAGTAGTCCAGGGGTTTATCAGAAGTCCAACACAAAACTACTTGATTCAAATCAAGAACCTTTAAATGAAATAAAATAAGCATTAGGCTTGTTGGCAGTTCCAACAACTGAATGATGAGCTGCTGCTCATAAAATCACAATCTGAGTTGTTTATTTATGTGAATGACTTTTGCAATCCAAGATTTTCATTTTGATGTTACTGTCATTGGACAAAGCTGTAAGGCAAGTATAAGGGGCTATGTACATTTGTACTCAGTCTTGTGAAGAGCAAAGTTTCCTTTACCAAATGATTGTTATTTTTGAGATGATATATAAGGTTACATGTCATCAGAACAATTTTATTCAGCTCAGATTTGACCCTCCAGATAATTAGCAAAGCAATCACCAGAAAAAAAGAGATTGCATCATTAGTCAACCACGGACAAGTTAAATATTTATATTAATTTGCAGCTGATAAAATAAAACTCAAAGTTTCTAGAATAAAGCCAGAATGCTTGGTTATAGTCAGAAAAAGTTCATGCTTTGGTTTAAAACAAGCATATTTGATGGCCAACGCTGGAAAAGCAGGGGTGTTCCAGTAAAAAAACACCCTTATTAGGTGTCTTAAACACTGCTGGGAAACACCTAGATGTGTCAGTGAAACACATCTAAGTTCCATGGCTCATGCTGCTGAAAAATGCTGCAAAGAGCAGGTGAAAAACACCTACGCTCGGGGCTCAAACGTTGCTGGGAAACACTGACATTTGTCAGAAATAACATCCAGGTTCCATGGCTCATACTCCTGGAAAATGCCCAGGTTTGGTGGCTCTAATTGTGCTGGGAAATGCAGCAGTGTGTCAGTAAAAAATACCCTTGTTTAATGGCTCAAATGTCGCTCAGAAACACTGAGATCTGTCAGCGGAAAACAGTCAGGTTGCATGGCTCATGCTGCTGGAAAATGCTACAAATGGCAAGTTAAAAACACAGTATTGTCATGTCACTCTATCCACCATCCCCTCAACCTCACAACAACATAATCAGCTCACACACTATGTCACCTTAGAAGCAATGATATGCTATGTATGAAATGCACATATGTAACATATTCGTTGTTTGCAGAAATGTACAGTGCACATTTTTTCTGCTGGAGGCCAGAATCTGGTGGCTTGATTTGATTCTGGCAGGAATCAGTTTTGACTTTAGATAGAAACATTTGCATTTTTATTGGTATGCATGCATTCACTGTCTTTATAGCCTGAAAAAGACAACAAAACAAACACTTTTTCATCTTAGACTCAGAACTCATAACATTATCTTCATGAATCATACCCTGTTTCAAATCTCCCATCAAATAGCTCCAGTTCTCACTCATAACAAATTATCTTGAATCAATGATCTTTCACTTCTCCCCTGAGCTTTTCATCTTACATTTTACGCCACTTTTCTTACATACATTTCTCTCAACCACAAATTGCTCTGACTTTTGATGTCCACTTGTAATGACAGTCTCCTAAATAAAGAAGCTGCTTTTTTCTCTTGATGCCTGAGAACACATTTCTCCAGCTCTGGTGAAACTTAACTTTAAAAGTGAAAACCAGCAGAAGGCACGAATTTAAGGTATATATTATCTGCATTTTAGCAGCGGGATTTGCGTCAGCTCAATGCAAAGTGACACGAATCAGAGCAGCGTCACAATTACAGGTCTGAAATATATGTCAAGCTTCCTGTCTGTGTGAGGAGCCCAGGGTGGTTCCCTAACAACATTTCTCAGACATTCCTCTTCTAATTATGCCTGAGGAGTGTGTGTGTGTGTGTGTGTGTGTGTGCGTGTGTGTGTGTGTGTGTGTGTGAGGGGGCTGAGGGGTGTGGGGAGGGGGGTAGTAAAACAGTAAAGTCTGCCCTCATGTAAAGCTCTATATTCCACTTGATGACTGACACATTACACTCTTATGTCACAATCATAACCGTCAAAACAGAAAGTTTCTGCTCGGAGCTGTGTTTGGTTTGGCCTGCGTCTCAGACTACATATTATGTCTTTTGTTGATTTTGTAGTCTGAGGATATAATTCATAGTATTCTGGATATAGTTTGGGTGGAGCTGGATTTAGGTTTGCTTTAACTTTCCGCTCATACAGATGTAGGCATTGCGCAAAACCTCTTTACTAAATGCAACACTTGGTTCGGTGTTTGAGATGTTGTAGCGGAAGTTTTGTCAAATGTTTGGTCCAAAACCCAAACATTTTTGGTTCACTATCATACCTAAACATACTTTATCTGCTGAAGATTTTTGTTCAAATCATTCAGACTCATACAAGAGAGCGGGGAAAAACAGAACCCAAGATATGAATTATTTCTGCATCTCCTAATTGGTAAAAAAAAAAAGTGGCTAAATACAAGCTATGAGTGCAAAATAAAATTATATTATCAACACTAATATAATCAATTCAGCTAATTAAAATGGAGCTATGAACTTTGATCATGGTTGCCATGGGATGCAGTGGGATCCCCCAGTTCCCAAGGAGTAACAGGAAAGCTTTGGTGGAGAGAAAAATATCTACAGTATACCTTACTCAACCTCTTGCCCCAAAGATAAACAGATGAAATATGGATGGAGGGAGGGATGGATGGAAAACTTTCTTGTTTTTTGGGAGCGACAAATGTACACATAAATATTAGGAGGGAAATCCCTCCGATGCATTCTGCAGAGAGAAACAATATCCTATTGGTATTGTACGTCAGATACTCAACCCTTCTTTTAGATCCTTTGGTAGAAGCTAACTCCTAAGACAAACATCTGGTTCTTTAGTGTCTAACTGTAAATATTTCGTAGTTGCCAACTGTTTCTGTTTGCTGTTTGGTGCTGTAAATGTCGCACACAGTGGGTTTGTCAGGGCTTTATTCCTGAAAACTGTTGCTTTCTACTGATGACAGCAAGTCTGGCAGACAAGCCCTGAGACAGAATCATACAGTAAATGTGCTGTAAAAACAAAAATCTGAGCTTTAAGAGGCTAAAAGCTCTGAAGTTGTGGAGAATTCTCTGCGGAAGTGACACAGTCATTTAAAACATTTATGTGGCTTTAAATTTGTATTTGGACATGCTTGTATATGTGTTATGGCTCCCATCACCAGTATATGATAGCTTTTTATCACAATCCCAAACATTTCTTCTCTCAGTTCTTAAATCTACTCTCACTCATTAGCAGGGATCAAGACCACTGTGTGGTTTCTTTGGCTGCTGGCTTATAGGCTTATGTCACCCATTAGCAAGCAGCATGACTATTATTTTTAATGCATATTAGTCATTTTTAGAGTTTGTTCCTCACTCATTAGCGAACACCACAGACATTATTTTTCAGACATTTAAGTCACTCCTGCTTCCTGACAGTTTGCGGTTTAATTTGCTGCAGGCTTGTAGGGTTAGATCGATATGGAACAAGGCCCAGCAGCTAATGCTGCTCTTGTAGACGTATATAAAGTCAGAGGCTTTTTAAAAAACACATTCAACCACAATACGCTGAGGGGAAAGAGCACTAATATCACTTCAGGCTCTGTGTATGTGTATCTCATTAAAAAGTTACAAGGGTCTGTGTTTGTGTGCACAATTCAACTTTAGAGTGTGAATGCAATCACACTGTGCACAACTTTAAGATATTTTTGCAGGAGCAGGGAAGGGTCACAGCCTAACCAGCACAGAGTGGAAAAATTATAAATGTAACACATTCACATTTAAATGATGCATTTCAGTCATTGGCTCAAAAAAAATTGCTACCTCTGTAAATCTTTTAATATCAATTGATTTTTTAAAAGTGTATCATGGAGCTTCAGGTAACTTCATGGTATTTTCTGGGGCTATGATTCGTGCTGATGTTACATCAGTCTATACTTTAATGTAAGGTATCCATTTGGCTGTGGTTGGAGTAAAAACACAAGTCAGAAAGATTGAGTATTTGATGCATGTATATTGCATACCACATACACTTTAAATGTACTGTACAGCAGTTACAGCACTTAGCCAAAAGGCCAGGACAGCAACTTAAAGATTTACTACACTGCTGATGGGAATCTACTAATTACAACAATGTATGGGCTATAATGTCGGCATCATGGAAGAGATGAAACCATAGCTCAAGAGAAATTGTTTGAACAAGAGATGAAAGGTGCTCATCGTGTGATTGGTATGTTTTTCACTAGCCAGTGGAAGTAAAAGAAGGTATCATCAGGATATGTGTTGGCAGTCCTTGCCCCAAGATTTGCTGCAAAAAATGGCCCACTTTTACGATGTTTGTCCAAGCCCTGGTTGACCAGCAATTCAGATATAGTGAGTATCTTTAGAAGAACTGTTTTGGGAAGAGTCATTAGAAGCTTCTCTGATGCTCAGAGGATAATGAGCCAAAACTTGCCAACACTGAGAGTTGACTGAGTCACCAAGTCATACTGGGAACATCAGAGGAGCCCCAAAAGGAGACGACAAGCCAGGAAGAGTTGAAAGAACCATACATTTATTCCAAACTCTGCGTAGATCTGATGGGATGAACTAGACCACCAACAGGGAGGGATTGGGGCTATTGGGTGGACAAGTATTTTCATTCTGTGCCAGACAAGTGACAAGTGACTTAAGACTTGGAAGACTATCCAACGCCTACTTTTTATTTGAGTTTTTGGATGTTTTTTAAAGGTCACTGTGAGGAACCAGTGATGCGTTGAGGACAGAGGCACTAATGATGCCTTCAGACAGTGAGTTACTGCTGCGTCTGCCGCCCAGTGATGTTTTTATTCTTTATTTTTGGCTGACTGGCAGTAAGGCTGCAGATGATGGCTTCATCCAAGTGGACCAAGCCTCAGTAGCACTAGAGGGTACTGCAAACAGCAGCATGCCACTGTTCCAACAGCACAACATTTGAAGCCCAATTTGAAGCACAATCCTCTAAAAGCCTGTTATCTAGAGTGTTATCAGACTGAATGTTAATACCCGGTGTGAAATGGGTGGACAGAAGGTCACACAGGCTTCAGTTTTCCTATTGCTTCTTCAAAAACATCAGCTGAGACCTGAATTTTACCAATACGTCCCTGAAAGCTACTGGCTAAAGGGGAAGTTTTAGCATTGTACTATTCATGCCACTCACCAACAGCATGAGCAGCTTAAATCAGTGTTTGGATGCAGATTGGCAGCATTCAGTCAGTCCCATCAGGGTGGTGTGTGTTGAGAGCATGCTCGGGAGTTGTTGGTTTAGAAAACTTGGGTTTGGTTGAGAAGGACACTTACCACTCAGTAGAGATTACTTTCGTGGGCGGCACTGGTGCCAGAGAGCACACTGAGTGGTTGTACCGCTGAGAAAACTTCCTGTGAATGGCATTCAACTCCTGCATCACCATGCAGCACTCGGCCAGTGTTTTCTGGTCATGTTGGCTGCTGTCTTGTTAGGGTGTTGGTCACTGTTTTGGGGTATTCTGCTCACTAATAATATTTAACAAGCAGCATGGTAAACCAGCCGTAAAGTTAAGCTTCAACATTGTTTCTATTGGGGCATAACAGGGGAAACATTTGTGGTATCAATAAAACAAAGAAATATTTTGCTTTTGAGGTTATTGGCACTCCTAAACCTGACCAATAACATGTCTTTGGTTATGTAACTGTGTTTTTTAGTATTGCTTATAAATCTTCATTCCAATACTGTGGTTAAAAAAATATCCACATTCATAGTCTAGATCACATGAACCCACTTTGTCTTTACATCTCTGAGAGGATTTAGGTCTTTATTGTAGCTCCATATATTTTCAGCTAAAAGCAGTCCCACGAGCACATGTGTAGTCTGTTCTATATTTGCATCAGGGTGTGGCTGCAGAAGGGCTGCATGGGGTATTTTTGTCTGTGAAGATGGACGGCTGTGGTCATGTTGTGGTCAGACTCTTCGATCGGACCAGACAGTTACACACTGCAGAGGACAGAGGACATGAGAAAGAAGACATAAAAAGAAAGGAAAATGAAAAGAGGATAGGACAGCAGAGGAGAAGAGAATTTTGTCATTCTAAATATTATTTTAATGGTTTAATGAAATTTTTTTTCTTTCTGATCCATAACTAACATGTTACTTTTTAGTTATGGTGAGAGCAAAGTCATTAGCATTACATAATCCACTGCTAAACACTGACATACATAAACAGCAAAATGCACCAATATCAAAGCTTTATGATAAACCATAATTTGTAAATCCTGCAGCATATTTTTTCTTTCCTCTGTAAGCGCCTAGTTAGTGATTCACAGGTCAAAGACTAAAGTTACAGTCCATTTAGCCGTACTTAGACCTCCTCTGCTAAATGTGTTGAATGTGCATCTTATTGACCTGGTTACATTGAGTCTGCAGATAATAAACGATACAGTTTAGTCTCTTTTAACAACAAGCAAGCCACACTGTGGTGTCTGAGTACGGTATCATTGTGGCACAGCTCAATCGCCACAGCTTCTTATGTATTGTTCTCTAAACCTACAATGTAAACTGTGGTAGCTACTATTGGAAACCCCCATCTTTGTGTTTTTACCAGTTCTGTGTGTTACGGAAAATTAGGCAGAAAGACAATAGTGTCTGAGTATATATTGAGCATAGGGTAGAATTACTGTCAGATGGATAAAGATTTAAAGATGATACATTTAGAAATAGTATCTCCTGTATGTCTGCACCATCCAATAGGACAAATTTGTCTGGTTCACTATCATCAAAGCACCTTTTTCTGATCAGTATTCTGATACAGTGATGACCTAAATCTGAATGTTTTGTAGATCTGCAAATTTAGGTATTCAGCAAAATAAAGATAAACTTATCCCAATGGTTCGTATAATATCTTGTCAAAATACACAACACGTTCTTATCCCAACTCAGATGGTACTTTCTGCATCTACTTATGACGTTTTAGGTGTCCACATGGCAACCAACGCTGATCATTATTAGCATGATACATAAACTAGTACGTTTTGGCTGAGTAAACAGTGTGACTTGTTTCTTATAAGTAAGACAATATTCTAATCTGCCAGCCTGCATATGGGGCCCAGATGTTTGTGCAATGCCGCCACATCTCAGATTCAGAAGCCCCGGCTGAATAGGGAGGTCCACCCTACACTTAAGCAGATGTGAATAGCTGTCTGTGTGTGAGACCTGTGAAAGACAAGAAACCTGTCTAGGTGTTCTGCCCCCCTCTACATAGAAAAAGCATACAGTAGAGATGATGGATGTGTGGACGATTCTCTGAGGCGGAAACTGTGGTATTGTAAGGTTATTTAACCTTTGCCAGAGGACATAAACAAAGATGTCAGTCATTATTCCACTGGAAAATTTTAAGAAATATATATATCTGGCTGTAATGTACTCAGCTGACATACAGTCATAAATGAATAAACCAGAGAAACACCTCATAGTCTCAAAACTTATGTGTTTTTCCTCATTTAAAAGCTATGTATAGACCCTTGCCTCACGCACTGATTCCCCGTAAACATTTGGTTCTAAAACGTCTTTACTTTCCGTTCCAAAGTGACCCCAAACCTCTTTAATATTTGCAGATTTCCTACCAGCCCCTGACCCCACTAATTCATTAATTTCTAATAAACAGAGTTTATTATGTAATATCCGCAGTAAAGTTGACCGCTGTGAGGCAATAAATGTAGATTTTCATTGTGGCAAATGTGATGCTGAGAATTATAATGGCAAAAGCATTGCAGCAGATACAGTGTGACTGTGAGATCAGAGTCCGAAATCACAACTGTCTCATTGCGGGATCAGCAGCTTTCTGATTTTGTTGTCACAGTCAACCACTGACAAATTTACAGCGTGTGGCAGGTCCTAAAACATATTGAAATACTGAACCTTCATCCGTTATAAATTACTGCTGAAATCAACTTTTCATCTGCATTTGTCATCCTCCTGGCTGTGGCTCAGGTGGTAGAGCAGGTTGTCCACCAATCAAAAGAGAGGTGGTCCGATACACAGCTCCCCCGGTCTTCATGTCTTAGTATCCTTGGGCAAGAAACCGAAATTTCAATTGCTCCAGATGGTCGAGCAAGTGTGAATGTTTAAACTTGATTGGATGTGACACCTTGTATGGTAACCATGGCCATTAGTGTATGATTGTGTCTGTGAGTGGGTGAATGTGATGTTGTGTAAAAGTATGTTAAGGTGGTCAGAAGACTAGAGAGACGCCATACAAATGTCCAACACATCTACCAGCATCAAAACAGTAGGAAATCCCACCTTTTGTATGTTTTAGTTAGTTGCCTTGGCCAAGTGTAACACTGATAGGTAATGCTACTATGCACCAAAATGTTAAGGTTAGTTTACCTTTCATGCACGGCTAGAAAAACGCAAAGTGCGGCACAAGAGATGAGCACACACCAGACGCACAATACCATAGGAAAACAATGGTTTTGCTGGTCACACGGTGTTAGAGATACCTCTCGGTGTACAGGGCCTTAAACTTGAAACGATTATTTTCTGTCCACTTCTACAAATCAAGTTTTACAAAACACTGACGTATTATCCCCCCTTTAAGTTAATATAGTGAACTTAACAAACGTAACAAACAGTTGCTTGTTTTCACATCTAGCAGCTTAAAAGCAACTTGAGAGTTCACATGAAATCCAATTTCTGACCTTTTGATGAACTAAAGTCCATCATTCACTCTCTTTTAGCTCTGTTTTGGACTCCAGCAACTCTTGAAGAAAATACAGTATGTACCTTTTCAGCTGCTAAATGTTCCAGTTCTGACCAGCTAATCTTTAACTGTGTCTGTCTGCTGTTTGGTGCAGAGCTGAGTGTTTTTACAGTTCTTTAACTAAAAAACAGCTGGCTGCTGTGGTCAAAAATGACCTTGACGAGAGGGGTAAGAGTAAACTAAAACAAAACCAAAAATCTACAGCATTCAGTACGTTTACTCAGCTTCACTCACGTCTTGTCAGCATGAAGTTTAACTGCATGACTTGTACACTCTGCAGCTGCAATTTCCCCGTAAATCAAGGCAGTTATTAAACCTGTTACAGCTGTTAGCATGTGGCCACGGCAACACAGACTGAAAGGTGGTGGATTTAGAACAAAAGCACAACAGCAGCTGCGACCCAGCCCTCAGAAACCAAAGTGAGTGGGCCGAGCGCCCCGCGTGTTTACATCTTTCAGTCAGTTCCTAGAAGAGGAGGCTGAGAAAAGAGCAGGGCCTGCTTTTATGTGATTGCCAGATAATGTGTTTTGAGACGTGATAGACGAGGACTAAGAGACACACTCAGTTTTGACAAATATTTTGTGTGAGATTGAAACTAATCTCTCTTTGCTGTCATTAAAAATGTCATTTCACAAAATGCTACCAAGATTCTTGTAGGTATTATACAGATATATATGAATGCATAATGTAAATCAAACACCAAGGCAAGGAATTTTGTCATTAGTGATGTGGTATAACTGATAATTGCAGAAATTGTATCAATATTTTTTTAAATCAGACAATTTAGTAAAATGCATTTAAATAACTATTTATTTTAATAATTATCCTCTGTTTTGATGCTTCTTTTTTGTTTGCCTCATCTTTACACACATACAAAAGCACATGCACAGTCACACATATATGAAAAAATATCATCCCACTTGACTACCACGTGTTGAATGTTGCATAAGTCTGTCCTGACTGCTGTTTCCATCTTTGCTGTTTCTTTTTTTACTGGTGTCAAAGTCATTGTCCATAAAATGTCTTTATTTTCATCTTTAATTGAACACAGAGACAACACAAATTTGTTAAATCAGACTTCTCTACATGCAACTTCTGTGTTTTCCTCTCCAAAATCTACTGTCAACTACAGAAGCACTTTTCTTTGTGAGAACTTCTGACAGTTATAACCTACAAAATAACGTGCAAAGCAAGATGCTGCACCATCTACAGAAGAAACATAGATAAGCACATTGTTGACCAGTGTTTACTCAAGAAGGTAAAGGTTACTTTTTTTAAAAAAGCACTGTGGGACACCCAGTGGCTCAGTGGATAGAGCAGGTGCCCCATGTATGGAGGCTGTGTCCTTGGTGCAGCAGCCATGGGTTCATTTCCAGCCTTGGCTCTTTGCTGCATGTCATCCCCTCTCTTTTTCTCTCCCCTTTCATGCTTAACCTGTCCTATGGAATAAAGGCATAAAAAGCCCAAAAAATAGTCCTTTTAAAAAAAAAAAAAAAAAGGCAACACATTACTTTATTGAATTACTTCTTGTAGAGAATATAGTTTAGAAGTATTTAGTAAAACCTCACGAGGAGTCTCTAAAACTGTCAGACAATCCATTCTTCCACTTTGTCAGTACAAGACTTTCCAGGCTAAAGAGCCTCTCCATTGGACAGCAGCGCTGTTGCTCACACGTTTGATGCCTTTGGCAATTCGGCATTGCCTTCACTTTTCAGACCCAGAAATAACTCCTTGGTTCCAATAAAGCAGAGCAACGTAATTCAAGCAAACGCAAGGAGTCGCTTTGCGCACTACCACTTTGTAAAGTGTAAAAGTATTTCTGTGTTCTTTCCATTCCTGATGGTCTTGACGTGCGTTTTTTTTTTTTTCCACAGACACATGACTGGATTGAGGATGACACGGCTGTTTTATTAGTTTGTCTAATATAACACTCACAACACATTCACACCACCATTTGAACCCTGAGCTGAGCCAGTGATTCTATTTACATCTTTACAAGCTCCTAAAACCCTGTGTAACTTTATTTCTGTCCGCCTGCATCTTTATTTACTGTATCTGCTATTAAATCTTCACACAAAGAGTCACACGTGACTTCATTAGGAGGTGGTACGGTCTAAGTGTGGACAACTGTGTGAAGTTGTTTTAAATTATTTAAGGATAAGACCTGAAATAAACTTTTAGGCCTAATTGCAAACAAATGGCCTGGCCACATGTTTAAATGACGACAATCACAAAGTAACCTGCCTAAATTTGCTGATGGAACTCAAACATTTGGCTTGCATCCCTGCAGTAAGATTTCACTTTATCTCTTTGTCATGGCTTAAGGTTATTGCATAAGTCATAACAGCAATGTTGTTTCATACAGAGTTAAGTGACCTCCATAATCCTGGAGTTACAGTAGAACTGATGTGGGAGTTTACGAGTATGTGAACTACAAAGAAAAATAAAACCAGCTGCCTAATCACCTTTCCGGACCACAATGACTCCAGAGCAGACGAGTGGTTCAACAGGCTGTTCTGGAAATGGAAGATCACTGTTTTCTTTACAAATTCACATTTTAGCCACTTAGCAAATGTACTGACAGGTCAGCGCAGGCAAAGCGCAGGTGTTGCTAATTACATTAGCATTTCTGGGTTTTTTTTTTTTGGTAAGGTCTCTATAAGCCAGGACAGTGAGCCAGCCAACACACAACCAGGGACAGAAAGGCATTCAGAAATTTTTAGTATTTTTATGTACACCCACGCTTTTCCTGCTTTATCAAAATGACCTGGTGAGTGTCATAACAATAATGAAAGGGTAAACACATTTAATAAGGCAGCATTCCTCCCAGGATTTGTAGCCTCCATACGTGTTGTTGATATTACAAACTGTTAAATATAAAGTAACCAAAAAATCTGTATGGGCGGTCTAAGAACTAAATGTTGCATGTTTCAGCAAACCATGAGTATGTTATTTGCTCGGGTCATAAGTCATAAGTCCTATCAATGTTTCTAAAGTGACATATTTAATAAGCTGACATTGTCATCAGGAGGAGGTGGGTGGGATGGCAAATGGTCATTTATTTAGTATTTGCAGAAGTTATAAGTGAGGAGTCATACCTTGTGTGAGAGAAAGTCACATGGGAGAAACTTTTAATGCAGCCTGCATGGATGCTTGTGCCTGTTTGTGTGTGTGTAGATATTTTTTCAACAGCATCACTGTCTCAGAGGAAGTTCACCACTTGAGGTAATAATACAAAAAATGTGTGTGCGTGTGTGCATGCATGTATGTGGGCAGCTGTGTGGTCAGTGACACATGACAGCAGACTCATCCTCTTTCATGAGTCCGCACCCAAAAAAATCCAAAACACTAAAAATGTCAAATTTATTTTTGTGAACCCTTGAGATGTTTTGATGATAATACTGTAAGAGCATCCAAACAGTTTGTGTGTGTGTGTGTGTGTGTGTGTGTGTGTGTGTGTGTGTGTGTGTGTGTAAGTGCATGCAGGTACAGTATTTATGTTATATTTTAAGTTCTACTGTGTTTTAAACTACAGTAATGTCACACAGTTTTTCATTTGGACATTTATGATTATATGTAACATTTGTAAACGCTACAAAATGTTGATATTTGCTCTTTTTTGTTTGTTTTTTGTTTGGGTTTTTTTCATTATTTTATTTAACAGATCTTTAAGATGGCTCTTCGGGTCTTGAGCTCTTACAAAGAGTTTCCTGTAGCCTTCTGACTCCAAACAAAACACCAACATGGTCCAACTTGAAAACCTTTAAAAAACACATTTCACAAAGCACAACATTTTAATACAGGAAAACATTTCACAAAACAACAAATATTTTAGAAAACAAACTGCGGAGGTGAGCATGGTTGGTAATCAGCTGCAGGAGAGGCAGGTGTGGGGACGGCTGATTGGAGCAGTGTCAGGTGGGCTGATTGGCGCAGCTGGTGCTCGTTGGCTAATCACGCTTTCCCTTTAAACGCAGCAGTGTGCAGGTCCTCTGATGACTGCTACACACCAAAGACAGACACACAGCCATGCTTGCTGTCAGGTTTTGTTTGCTTTAGGACAGAAAACATTATTTGCAGAGCTGTGTCGGGGATTTGGAAGCAGCTGGCAAACAAATTTTTTGTTGCAATTATGTGTGAGCAGTTGGCAGAAGAACATTGTCTGTGAGCGAACTGGGAGAACTCACTGTGGCAGCGAGACCTGCTACAAAAACATTTTAAATAAAACATGACATTTGAGAAAACATGATATTGCTCAAAATGTTTCACAAAACATTTGAGAAAAAACATCAATTCAGTGTACAAACAAGGCGGGACAACACTTCTTATTGTAATTGGACAAAACTCAGGTCCACTGCAGGAGTCAGATTTAGATGCACTATTCCTATATGTATACCTACCTTAATTTTATAAGTTGAATTATTTAAGGGCCGTTGGTAAGGAAAGTACGGGGACTTCTCAGTTTCTCATCACTTTAATGCGTACTTCATCATCAGGAAAACAAGAAATCAACTGAACACAGCAAGGTGATTCGTCACCTCACATCTCTCACATCACTCCATAATCTCAACCATCCTTGGCCTCAAAGGGAAGGTGCACCACATTCCTAATTTTAACTTTAGGGGGGGCATATGATAAAATGTATGACTGTACCATTATTGAAATGTACTTATTTGTCTAAATAAATTAGAGAATAGAATAGGGTTATCAGCCAAATACAATAAATCTGAACAAAAATAAATCTAATCTTACATAACCATGAGCCAGTAAACCCACCTGTGATTATGTGACCTGTGTGCTACGTCATCACCATGTTTCTTTTCCTTTACCTACATAACTTTACATGGAGTACATAACATGTGTGCCCAATAATGGTTATTTTCCTAAACCCAATGTACATAACTTTGCATTTACATATGTAATGTGACAATACAATTTGTGTGGCACTAATTTGTTAGATATCATATGAAAAAAATATATGTGCATTTTCATTAGCGATGTGAACAGTTGCATGACGATCTTAGTAACAGTTTTATTTACTGTTCTTAGTGTGTGCTACTCAAATTTTAAACTGAGTTTGAAAGGACAAGGAGATTGAGCAAACTTAATTATGTCACAGAGCTGCAGGACATGACATTACAAAATCAATAATAATAAATTATGTATCTCTGGATATCAGAAATTACTTACATAATGAACTGTCTCATAAACAAATTCTAGTTTTTTCAAACAGGAACAAAAACGTTTTTATTCCTAATTATTTTAACCTTACAAGAACAGTTAATTTCACTTCTCAGAGTACAATTGTGTAAATTAAATACAAAATAAACTCAGGCTGTATAAGAATATGATTCCCCTGGCTTTGTTTCATGTTGCCAATTGTCATGGCAGCTCTTGCACACGAGGCAGCATAACCTAACTTCCGAGCCATAAATCATGGCCCTTATGTATACATAAACATATGCCTTATAATCCTACATGGGTTTTGAATTTCTATACTATAGTCAGGTTAGAATGAGGGTTGGCATTTTTGCTCAGTCCATTGAAAGGCAAAGGACACACAGCAGCCATAATCACGGCATCTCATGCGGACACAGAGGCACATCGTGGGTCCAGCGTAGCTCAATGTGGCCTCAAGAATTTGTGTTGTGACCGCAGAGGGCCTCCCTACATTTGTATGTGCATGCATCATCCAAAAATAATGCAGGAAGTGAAGGGAGCGACTGTCTCTGGACCTGCAAGTGACCTCGCATAAACCTCATGTTTTCAGTCACACATGAGATGGGTCCAGCAAACATCCTGTGCTGCCAGAAAGCTTTCAGGTTGGTGAAAATATGTACGGCTATCCGCAATTTACTGACGCTGACCAGCGGAAACACGGATCACAAATCAGACAAGCTGTTTGCTCAGAAAGAATAAGAAAAGAGTAATTTTAAAAGTGTTCCATTCCACAGTATGTCTTAGTACTCTTGAACATAAGTCCAACTAAAATTAAATTGCACTTGTTTTATTTGCTACAACAAACATTTTTGCTCTGTAAATCACCTATTTTGTGTTCTCTGATGAAGAAAAAAATGGATGAGGTGCAGAAGCTCAAGAGGTCTAATTGGTTAGCACTCAGCCCAAAACATGTCTGTGCATAAAGCTGCATTCAAATGAAATAAGGAAACAGGGAGACACCAAACCAGATAGTAACATTAGGTGAAGTCAGCGGAGTATAGCGGCAATGGTGTCAGAAGACGACATTGCCACTCAAAGTTTAAATATCCTAACATTTTGTCGTTTTTTCACAATGGATTTTACAACCAAATGTTACAAAGATTCTTTACATGAGGTGCATCATTAGAATAATTACACAAAATAATAAACACAAAATAATTTTACAGGGTCTCCACAGTCATGGAAAACCTGGAGAAGTCACAGAACTTCACAATCACATTCTCCAGGCCTGGAAAAGTCATGGAAATTATTAAAAAACATTGAAAGATGTGGAAAAATCATAGAATTGTGATTTAATGAAATTGTATCTGTAATCTTCTGTGGATAACATTACACATAATGTAACAAAACGTATTTATTTTTTGGAGTTGTCAATGCAACATTGATATGCAGCGATGAATGACAGTTTGTTTCCCATCATGTTTCCATCCATCATTTGTTCATTTTCTCCCAGCTTTCCCTCCTCATGTATGCGAGCAAGCTGAAAACAGCCTGACAAAATTCCTCAATCATTACATTTTTTTACATTTCTTTTTAATTGCCTTTGCCAACTTTAATGTTGCTACTGAAACATATGTGATAAGTTACAGAAAAAGCCAATGTAGCAGACTTTAAAATTGGAAGTCTCTCCTTTTTCACTTGTTTCCTGCAGTTCAGACTAAATAAAACCCTCCCTCAGACTAACTGTGCTGAACTCACCCCTGTCTGCTGCAGAGCTCTCTGTTCTGAGAAAATGAACCACTGATACAGTTGAGACTGACTCAGCTTTAACCCCATCCAACCCTCGATTGGTCTCTGGACTGCCCCATGGTTTGGGAGGTCTAGACTTACTGTAAATGCATCAGTGAGATTCATAAAAGACTGAGGAAAACACAAACATGCTTTGTCATTTACCACTGACCGCTACGGCAGGGATGGAAAGCACATTTCTACCAATATGCCCAAAAGTAGTCTATGTCTATTCTGTAAGCATGAGTAGTTTTGTCACAAATATAAGAATAATTTCCAGATGATATTGTATATCAGGAGTCTGCAACCTGGTTCTGTCTGACCACATTCTCATCTGACGCCCTCCACCCATGTTTGGTTGGACGCAGAAGGTGGATTTTGTCATCACGCTCAAACGCTGACAGCACTTACAGAGCGGCGCAATGTGGCGAGTTCAGAGTGAGCACAGTTTGGGTGACAACGTATCTTAAATTTGCTCACAGTTCACTTGGTTTTATATGTTGTCACGCACCATTCTCCTGGGATTAAGTCCTTTGTGTGTTTGACCCATTTACCACCTCAACGTTCTTCCTTACTCAGACTTTCGCTCTTTATACTACTTCCTTCTTTACTCCATTAATTAAATTGGTCATGTGATTGCATCCTTTCTGATTACATGAGTTATACCTGAACTACTGGCTCATGATTATGTGGGTTATGTACACTCTAAAGAATAATTCAGGAGACCGATCACCACCACATTTTGGATGTAGAATAGGAGGTACGCCTTTAACCAGCTGGAAATATTAAAGTACAGCCTCCAAAAATTAAAATATTCAACTGATTATTGGTGACATGTAAGTTTCATTTGTCAATGGGCTGTATGTGCAATATTGACGCGTATATTTTGCTCCACCGTGATCTTCCTGTGCATGTGTGAACATATGATTACATGTTTACACACGTGTCTCTTCTCTAATTTGAAACATGTTTGGAGGAAGTTTCTCTACATCTGAACTAACACTAACGTGGCTCTCTGAGACTCATTTGACCAGCCTGCAGTAATTACAGACCACCGGGCAAAGAGGACGCTGGCACTCCCAGTCAGCGAGCCCAAGAGGCCCCGTTTTTTGGGGGAGGAAGTGACCATACATGGGCACTCCTCTGGATGTGTGGCCTTGAGTCGTGTCTTTGTGGTTCACTGGAAGTGCTGACCTACAATAACCTCACTCTGTGACTCTGTCAACACACAGGGTGAGGAGATGGTATGGATTCTGGGTTAAAAAATGTTATTTGGAAAAGGGAAAGAAGGGGACAATGAATGAAGGAGGAGAAAAAGAAGATTAGCAGACTCCTCTGGATCTGCAAAACGTTTCAGGAAAAAATAAATTAAAATCATGGGACAAATGGTCAGTTTGATCTAATTTGGTACTATTACTACAATACAGGCATACACACAATTTATCTGTTATCTGGCTCCTTCCAGTGTTACCAAAATCTCTTTCATATAGTGCAGAAAAAAATAATGCTGACTATATAATTTCAGATTTTGACTCATAGTCATTAGACCGTTTCTGCAGTATCAAAGTGGGCTTTTGTCTGTGCATCTATGGATACGAAACAGTTTCTACTAGATTTGTCGTGCATTGCAGGATGAAGCTGAACTGATGTTGCACAGGTGTTATTTTAACCTCACAGTCTGACGTTAAAGCCTGGCACATTGAACAGTTTGTGTGTCACAAAGGCAAAAGATGGCCATCTTTGAAGTGAATGCACAATGGTCAAAGGAGCTTTTTAGATTTGTGTTTGCAGCTTCCTCTTTTTTTATATCCTTTTTAAAATTATTATTATTACCATTATTATACATAATTTAAACTTTATTTTCTCTGGGCCTTCACTGGTTGCAACCCATAATTTATAAAGAAATATAGCCCCACTTGATATATAACCGAATGAAATATAACCACACTTGAGCTCTGTGGAGGTACATGCCCATAAATGTCCTGAAAATAGAAAATTTAGAATAAATTAACAGGTAGAGGGGAGAGTCTCTGCAAAAAATGCACTGCCACACACCTCTGGTTTTTATGAGTCTGTATATTATTATCTGAAAATTCTACCTTTTAAAAAGACAAATACTCACAAGATGAAAAGCTAATGATAGCATTTCATGCTGAAAAGCTTTAAGATGTCTTTTCGGTTTAGACAAAGCCCTTCTTTTTCATTACTAATCATGGATATGAAGCAGTGTAAAGTAGTAGAACTGTCCCTTTAATTTTCATATATTCAACAAGTTGGTCACAAGTTGGTCACAAGTGAATGTTTATATACTCATTTGCATGCAAACATGGCTTAGTTTCAGTAACATTGGTGGAAGACAGCGCACACAGTCCATCCCACTGAGCTAAAGTTAGATTTGTTTTGCCATCTTCCAAAAATTCAAATCTGGCAGCAGAAGTTACCAAACTGGGCATGTGTGAACATAAACAAAGTGAACTTTTTCACTCTGATCTGAAGCTGAGAATCAACAGTATTTGAAGAGAGGGAGGAGAAAGACCTAAGAGGAGGAAAATATGGTGTAAGAAAAACAAAGGACAAGTGACAGAAAGAAAGACAAACATAAAGAGAGAGAGCAGACAGTGGCCAGTCTATTTTCACCATGTTTTCCATATTCGGGCCTGCACACATGATGAGATGTTTTCCATTAATTGGAAATCCTCACCTTTGTTTATGTGAGTGGGAGCGTCAGATCCTCTGTGTCGTCAGCAGAGGTTTTGGTCAGACTCGGGGGAAGAGTTTCATCCCCAAAATACCCCACTGTGTAAACATTTTTTTTAATGTTATTGCTTGTTATTTTTACAACGTTGCAGGTAATTCCATGATTTTGAATGTCATCATTATGGGAGTAAGTGCTCTAAAAGTCTGCTGCTAAAATGACTTTCCCAGACAACAGAGCTATTTTAAGCTCCACAAGTCATTTGGTGGACGTAGGTGTGAATGTTTGAGGACAGGAAAAAATTATCTGAACAAAGACATGCATGGACAGTCCAATCTAATTATATATGCATACAGAAAATTGCAAAATCTTGCATGATGTGCCAGAACAAACCAATAAAAAGAAGTTTGAAATAACTGTGAAAAATGAAATGAGCCACTGACAGAAGTATGAGTAAAAGAAAGTTTTAATTTGGTCTTGGTGGTAAACAAAAAAAAAGATTTTCTTTTTTCTTTTTTTTGACATCTGATTAGAGGTTAAAGGCAAAGCTTTTTTTATTTCTTTTTACACTACATTTTAATAATTGAACAATATTATTTGTTCATGTAATCAGCAGCAGCTTAATAAAACTGGAAAAAAAGCTCAAGCACATAGGCTCTCCTCGGGCAGCTCGCAGAGACTGTAGACCAGCAGCAGCGCTGGATCTGACCTGTGTACCGGCATCAACAAAATGTTTGCTGTTGACGGGAGGCCAGATGGCCTGGGATCAGACCGAATTTGAATTGCTACCGCTGCGGTCCTTGAGCTGCTGTTTGCTTTCCTCGTAGCTAAGTAAGGCCAAAATACATCGCCATCAGCAAAATGACAAATGTGAAAAAAGCCCCGTTAAAGGGTGGCCCTCACATCCTACAAACCGTGCTTTGATCAGCACCACGGACAGCACCCAAAGCACCAGATTTATCAATTACAACTAAATAATCAGCCCTGGACAGCCTGGTTTCTCCAAATGACAAGAATTTAGCTACCTCATCTGGGGTGGAAAACCTGTCAACACTGGGAAGTCTGTTGATACAAGAGGATAAATTATCCAGGTTGATGTCCTTAATTTTACGGAAAGTTATATTGTGTGGAGGGTTGGATTTGAAGAGTGAGAGATTAACACTGAACAATAAAAACATATGGTCTGAGAGAGGGAGGGAATCTGCTTTGCATCCAACAGGTGTAACACCTGAGCAGCAGATTAAGTCCAGAATATGTCCTTTAGCATGTGTGGGAAAATTGATATATTGCTGCAGTCCAAAACTGTTCAAACAGGGTGTGAAGTCTTTGGTGAGAGTATTATTGGCATTGTCCATATGAATGTTAAAATCCCCCAGAAGTATTATGTTTGGCGAGAGTGTGGAAAGGTGCATCAGGAAGGCTGAGAAGTCGGTAATAAAATCCTTGTTAGGCTTCGGTGGGCGATACAAGGTGGCAATAATAGTAGGAATAGGGTCTTACAGTGGCCTCAAATGAGTGACAGACAGGAGCATTCACAGGCGCTATCCTCCACTTCTCGCGGTAAATTATCGCGAGATCTCCCCCTCGACCGGAATCACGAGGTTGCGCGATGTAAACAAACCCCGGAGGAGTAGCATCATTAAGTGGAGTAAAGTCATTCGGCTGCTGCCACGTTTCAGTTAAACATAAAAAGTCTAACTTGCGGTCAGTAAGGAGATCCTGCACAAGACATCCCTTACTCGTGAGTGAACGGATGTGAAAAAGACAGAAGTTGACAGTAGTCCTGCTGTGGTTGGCAGCTGTGCCAGCTGACCTAAGCCAGGCGGGCTAGCACACTGTGATCAGCGCGACGACCGGTGTTTCTCAGTGGACGCCGAGCGGTAGACCGGAAAGACTTGATGGAGTTGGATCCGTCCCAGCGGAGGTTCCGGCGGGGAAGGTGTACAATGTCCGGGTGCAGGAGAAGAGCTGGTGGTGGTGGCGCATGCAGGTGGAAGCGGAGCTTAAGAAGCTCAGCGGCAGAAAACTGGAGCAGTGCTGTCGTTGGATGATGGACTAAGGACAGGATAGTCCAGACCAGCACAAGCCACACACGACTAGCCCACATAGTTGCCGAAGCCGTGGCAGCAGCGGAGGCAGCAGGTAGGCTAATCTTAGTCCAAACACACACAGACACAGATGCCAGCTAATTTACGAGAAAGGATGATTAGGTTAACGATTGCTCACCCTAAGGATAACAACTGCAAAGTCCACAGGCGATAAAATTACTAAAAAGTTTTAAGAAAGCCGGGGAGCAGCGGCAGCTAAAAAACGCGCCAGCGTCCACAACCCGCCATCTTTCTACAGGCAGTTTAGTGGCTTCATCGATGATTTTTGGTGTTTTTGACATGCAACTCAGCCAATAATGTGTTTTATGATGTGCTGCTCTGCAGTGACAGCAGTGTGTGTTGGATTAATATTCCCATTTACACACTGAATAACTCATTAATGATACTTATGCACAAAAGTCCAGTGTGAAACTTTCTGTTTAAGGAACCAGAGCTCCTTTGAAGCTGCCTGCAGGGGCTGAAATGAGATTATTACACAGCGAGGGAGAGAGAGGCAGCTAAATATACACTCTTTAATATCAGGTCTGAGTCCGGACCTGAAGAGCCAGAGGAGGGTGGAGGCCACGTACTTCTGCCAGCTACTACTGTGTGTGTGCGCGCGCGCGTGTGTGTGTGTGTGTGTGGTATTGTGGCTTTAGGACAGAGTCGTGACCTCACACTTCATGCACAACTAAGCTGCAGATAAGAAAGATTAAAGCTTGTGCAAACAAGTTAAGATCAACAGTCATTCGTTCTTTTCTTTCCATCACAGTGATCTGCTAACTGACCTTTTTTCAGCTTACATTATTACCCTCTTGATGCAGTGCAGAGTCAGAGCTTTTCAGGGATTGGCTGTTTAACACTTGACAGAGAGATATTGTTTGGTGATGCTATAATAGTGTTGACAGAATAAAGTCAGCATTTAAAAGTTTCATTTGAGGCAACACTGTCTTTTCTTGGTGGCTTTTGAAGGGTGTTCCTGTTTTATTTTATGCTGCGCTGGCTCCACAGAGCTACAGTGTTAATTACTGATGGCTTTCTAGTTGGGCTTTGTTCCATTTCCTGAAGCGCAGATGTAAAAGATTTGTTTTCAAAGAGCTTGAGAAGACCCGAAGAGAGAGAGGAAACAGTAAGGGCGAAAAAGAAAAGATGAATGGATCTCATTTAACAAATTGCAGGTGTACGGCTAAAGTAAATTTGTATGCATTAAAAATGCATCGATCCATGGATTATTAAAGTAAATTTGACTAGTTGACTAATGTCATGTGATACGTTAAGGTCCATACATACACTTTTTTCAATTTAATCTTTTATCATATAAAACTAGAAAATCTTGGGAATACAGTTGTACCAATAATAATAATAATTATAATAATAATAATAATAACAATAAACTTTATTTATACAGCACTTCTCTTAACAAGGTTACTTTTTTTCAGAAAATCAACAGATGAAAACAAGGCAGCAACAAAACAACAATAAAAGAAAATGTGATCATTCAAAACAAAACAAATTCCAAAAATAGCAAACAATGGCTGAGTAGGGATGATAAAACTTAGCATCAGCAACATATTAAATAAGCAGAAATGGGACTTAAAAGATGCTTGTAATGTTGCAAATCTAATCTATGTACCACATTTCATGGCAATCATATATTAAAATTAATACCACAAATAATAATGTTGTGGTGCCACCAGGCAAAACTAAAGGGGTTCACCAAAGTCTGTATCCATCCTCAGAGCACGATATACAGGTATCGAATATCTGCAAAAAAAACTGACAATCAATGTGATAGTTATCGAGGTATTAGTGATGAGTTATGTTATGAGATGTGAGTATTTCATCCTTTTTTAATGTGTCTGAGTGGACCTTTTGACAGCAGTGTGTATTATGTCATGCTGAGGATGTGGATTTGTAAATTGGGTGCAATATCTATAATTGACCACCAGATGTAGCCATTCTTCTGTTTTGGATATGAACTCTTTACTTGATTCATGATCCCTTTTTGGGAAATCCTCATTGTTTTGCCCTTTTACTCCTTTGCCATCAGAGGGCAGCATCCCCCGGCTATAACATTAAATATGTAGGTTAAATAAATATTGTTACTCAGAACTTATTGTTTTAGATTGTTTCAATCAGCCAGACTTTATTTGTATAGCACTTTTTCATACAAGCAAGCTGTAACGCAAAGTTTTTCATACAGTAAAACCAGAGTCGTCCCTCAAACACACACACATGAATAAAAACAAGACTTTGTGATCAAGTAAAGCACTAAAAACAGAAGTTATTAAAACCAGGATCTGAGGAAACACTATCATAAGTGACAAAACCCCAGAGGCAGGATAAGACCTATAAACAGAAAAAAATAAAAAATAGCCTAAATAAAGAAAATGATAATAGTAATAATAAAATCTAAATAACTAAAATACTCAAACTGTAAATCAGATATTCATGACAAGATAACAGCACAAAATAAAATAATAATAATAATAACAATAATAATAATAATAATAATAATAATAATAATAGATATAGTAAATAAGTAAATAGTTAATAGATAAACAATTAAAAGTGTAACTAAAAAGGCAGGTCTTAAGTTTGATGTTAAAAATATCGACCCTCTCCGCTGCCCTCATGTCTTCATGTAGTAACCAAAGTAACAAAAGGATACCTCACTGTTTCTATATAAAAACATCTGAAGTCTCTTTCATCATGTTGCCAGACTGTGTTGTACTCAACACCGAATTTCTTCATGCAGCGTGAAGTACCTGGTTTTTGAAGGGGCTTTTTGGGTTTATTGGAAAGTTTAATTTTTTTTGTTTTATTTTTTTCACCAAGGTTTTCTCTGGTAATCTAATCTGGTAATCTAGTCTTCCCCTTTCTGCTTGTTTATATCTTTAAAAAATGGTGACAAAGAGAGTAGTTTCATGCAAGAAAACATCCATCTGTTCAGCCTCGGATCAGTGTCCAACTTGACTCGAGCCTACTTGTGCCCACAAACTCAGCCAGAAACCTGGGTGTCATGATCGATGACCAGCTGACCTTTAAGGTTCATGTGGCCTCAGTTTCTCGGTCTTGCCGTTATGCCCTCTACAACATCAGGAAGATCAGACCCTTCCTGACCCAACAGGCCACACAGCTTCTGGTTCAGGCTCTTGTGATCTCACGCATTGACTACTGCAACTCTCTTCTGGCAGGCCTCCCTGCATGCTCACTCAAACCTCTTCAGATGATCCAGAACGCAGCAGCACATCTGGTCTTCAACCAGCCCAAAAGAGCACATGTCACCCCGCTGCTAATTTCTCTTCACTGGCTTCCAGTGGCAGCCAGAATCAAATTCAAAGCACTTCTCTTGGCTTACAAAACAATCACAAGAACTGCTCCAGCCTACCTGGAATCCCCGATCCAGGTCTACTCTCCTTCTCGCCCACTACGCTCTGCATGCGAAAGACGCCTGGTGCTTCCAGCCCAGCACGGCTCTAAATCTCTAGCCAGACTCTTCTCTTCTGTTGTTCCCAAATGGTGGAACAAACTTCCGAACTCTGTGGGATCTGCTGAGTCCCTTTCTACTTTTAAGAGACAACTGAAAACTCATTTGTTTCGGGAACACCTAGGCACTTAACCTGACTCTTCTCCTCTTTGCCCTTTGGGGTAGATTAAGTCAGATGGTCCAAAACCCAGCACCTAATGATTATCTAGCACTGACAAAGTTGTGTGATGTTGTATGTTGACTGTCATCGTAAGTGGTGATACTGAGATTGTGGAATCTCAGATGCTGAGATCGCTACTGGTTATTACTTTGGTTTCCAAAAAAAAAAAGGGGAAGGGGGGGCTGTGTGGCACTTCTTCTGCCACTAGACGGCAATACCTGTGACCAATCACACCTGAAGCACTTTTTGCACTTACTAAGGGTTTTTTCCTAAATTCTTGCTTGTGTTGTACGTCGCTTTGGATAAAAGCGTCTGCTAAATGAAATTGTAGAATTGTAGAAAACGCCGAAGCAACAACTCAAACTAAACACTCTAAAACAATAAAGCTTCTTTATTCAGTTAAACTTTCTTTCAAAAATTTAAACACATTTCCAGAAACAAAGGCTCAAACTAAACTTCTCATAATTGGTTATTTCCCCCAAAATGAGACAATTTAAAGCACTAATATCAAAATAGTTTAAATGTTTGGCTTCTTAGGCTATGTTACACATTCAAATGTACAAAACTGTGTCAATTTGTTTCCTTTTTTAAAGTTTATGGGTGTTTTTACATCCCCAAATAAGCTGCAATTTATGATACATACTATAAAGACTGTTGCAGCATTTTACCACAACATTATGAATATATCATGTTAATTTCGTTTTATCAGAATAGTATACTTGTCTTTTACAATGAGCTCCAATTGAACTCACAACCCAGCTGTCCCAGAGTCATACTATAAGCTTTCAGTTTATTCTGCAACATTGTTAGAGTTCAAAGACAAATGTTACCTTGCAATTATAGGCAGAATGAGAAATACCACAGTGGGAAAAAAAAACGCTTCCCTCTGCTCTCCGTGTTGCTTCATTTTCCCCAAAACACAGTAGAGGTCACTATGAGGCAGATGAAATTTCTAGTTTGTGGTTGTAAAGTTTCATAAGGCTCTAATGATCCAGGGGGTCACATCAGGTTATTTTATACGATGATGTCTGTTTCAAAAAATGTTCTCAATGAAATAAAATGGCTATTATGGGGGCTAACATCATCACACATTAATGAAACTGGGCTCATTAAATCCATTTATGCTATTTCAAAACTGTTGAGGGACCCCAGAATGCAGAAATATCCAAATATAATAGTTTACATCCCCTATTTCATTATTCAGGAACTTTGAACTATTTTCATTTTGCAAGCATAACAAATTTGCAAATGTGTCATCCTCAGTGGTGCATACGAATAAGAAAGAAATAAAAACTCCACACTTATTTACATTTTCATGCTATTCTTTACAAAAAAAACTCTCATAAATTGACTGTACTCTACCTGCTCAGCACCAAACAACAGACGGACACAGTTAGAGACAACCTGGAGAACATGGTGGAGCATTTAGCAGATAAAAAGAGAGATATTTCCTTGGGAGCAGATGGAGACTAAAAATAAAGCTCAAAGAGAGAGAATATTGGACAAACGTGACTCCAAACTAATGCGAATTTTGCTAAATTTGTGCTAGATGTGTGAAGATTGCTTTGATTTTAAGTTTATAAGTGATACTGTGTCAGCAATGTTGTGCAGATTGTTTGTACTTTATAGTATTACCGCACTGAGGGTTCATTAAGACAGGGGCAAGTTAAAATTCAAAGATTTCAAATACTTTTTTAACCATCCTTTTTTATTTCCAAGGATAAAACGGTTTTCTCCACAACCAATTGCGCAAGAGAATTGTAATTGTAAAAATTGTAATTATGACATTTGATAAGAGACCTTTCTCAGAACTTTTAAGATAGTAATGCTTTAAGCATCGCAAACAAACTGAATATGTTTGCATTGTATTCTGGATTTAGCCGAAGCCTCAGTGGCGCCGTATCTTTAACCCTCAACAAACAAAAACCAAAACTGTCTGCATGGTGAGATAACACTGGAAGTGCAGCCACTGAGAAAACCAGAGGCGTGACATGTCATGTACAGTAAAAACCAAAGAAAGATGGACGGGATGTATCGAGAGAGATACCAACACAAAGGGGGAAAAACACTTTCAGAAAACAGAAAGTTACAGAGGCAGAAAGAAAGAGAGCTGGAGGAGCGGAGCATCGGCCAAACATCAGAAGGAAGACATGAGTCAGAGGCCGGGAGACAAAGACACCGAGTGAGAGTCGATTCAGTTGGCTGGTGTGGTTCAGCATGTTTCCTGTCAGTGATAATAATAGCGCTTTGTGTTCCTCTCTGCGAGAAGCGTGGGAGGAGGAGCAGCGATGTGACACGTGGGACGGCCGCTTGTTACTGTCACTACAGGGGAAACAGCAACATCCCCTTTCACACACACACACAAACATACAAGCTCTCTGCCCTGACATGCAACACATTTATTTTTATGCAACTTCTTCAGAATTGCAGAATGCTCTTTTTTTCCAACACGCTTCTAAATTCAACTGAAGGACAAATATGAGTAGAGTACAATGAATTTAAATAATGTTTGATATAGTTCACAGTCACGACAGAACTGTGGGTTTAGAAGAAGTATATTCAGGCTCCTGTGTTGTAAAGGCCACCATGCAGACCATCTGTCGTCACTACAGAAGAAGAGGGGCTTTGCATTCATTGGCTGACGAGGCCGCTGATGGTGACACTAGTAATGTGTTTGCTGGTCAGTGAGTCAAAAGTGGAAGCTCATGGTTTTACCACAAGACAAAAGAGACTCACGAGAAACAGATACCTGTAAGACAAGACTCAAGGAAATAGCAAACAATAAAACATGAGGAGAGTGAACGCTGGTAACTAAAAAAAAGAATGTGATTGGTATGCTTTCAAGTGTCATTACCATCTACCAACGGTGTTATGTTACTTGTTTTAGAGGATAAGAATGAATTAAACAATCATTTCACTGTTTGGTTCAGTTCACTGAAACCTGAAAGACATCAAAGACACAATCAAAATATATTTGAAACGTGAAACAATAAAAAAGTTTATTTCCACTGAAAAAACAATGACTTTTGCCTACAATGTTTATGCATTTATGACGTCAAGTCAGCAACGCGTGTTGTAAAATAATTTTTTAAAAATTGCAATCATAGCTGAGTTTAACTCCATGCGTTTAGTTTCCATATTCTGAGTGACAAGTTCAAGCTAACTGCTCATTGATTCACCTCATGTGTCAAGCTGCTGCTGGTATAGAGCTTATGGGAAATTGTGTTAACTAAAGGCTGCTAAAAACATAAGTATTTAACATTATCTGCTAAGCGTACATATGACCATATCGAATAAGGCTGGTTTTATAGTTATTTACATTTTTATTTAATTTTTGTCACTGTGGCAAACAGTCAACCAATCAGGGATAAGTACATGAGCTTGCATGCTAGCTGGCTATGAAACATAGCTGCAGAAAAGTAACCACAAATATAGTAACAAGTGGGGTTTAAAATTGACACAGCTGTAGGCTGTGGTTGTAAGTGAACTTAAATCAAGATGCTAATAAAAGACATGACTTAGCTGATCCTAAAAATGGCTTTTGCTGCTCTTGTGTTGACTGATAATGACATTTGTCGAATGCAAATTCCTTCTTACTGATTAGTTAGGGCAAAAAAATAGCCTTAAACTCAGAGTCACAATCAGTATTTTAATAGCTGATCGGTTTTAACAATGGTTTATATAAACACAAACCTTTTCTGTAAATCTTTGTTGTATATTTTCACATGCATGTATACATTTGCATACTCTTCTATGAAACATGAATGGATGGACTGATTGATAAAGGTGGCAGTGGTCAGAATGTGACACATTTGGCATTTTTGCATGAGCTCATCAAGCACAGGAAGTCAACAGTTCAGTAGTTATTTTGGTGCTGTACATCTTTTTGTGTACATGGAAACACACGCAAATAACCACAAATATACATGCACCAACCTGTCTCCCCCCACCCACAGAAATGACCTTCAGGCAAGTCAGCACTAAATATACATTTAAAATTTGTGAACCACTTGTGAGACTGATTGAGACGTCATCACTTAACAGCTGTGTGAGAAAATCTTAGAAACTGTGGGTGATTTTAAAAACATGCCATCAGTTTTTCCGTCACTCCAATTTTGACCTGTAATGTTGGTTTTGAGGACAAAATGATGCTTACTAAAATAGATTTCACTTAGCATTCTTTTTTTACCTGTCTTTCTTCAGTTTAATCCAGTTGAAGTGACAGTTCACCCCAAAAGCAAAAATATATATTTTTTTCCTACCTGATTGCTATTTGCTATCTTTATCCTTATTTTATTTCACTTACTAGTTTTGTCAAGTGGATTTTATCCACACGAAGATGCATTCTATGTATTTTATTCTGGTCTTTTTTTTACATGCATGGTTTATTATGTGTTTTTGTTTTCTATGAGGCGACACCTCCTTACTAAATAAAAGTTTCTGTCCCTTCCTTGCTCAGAGTTGCTCTGAGACCTTTCCTAGATCCCTTATAAGCTAAGATGCCTGGCTGAAATTTTAAGGCTAAATTAGGAGCTCTCAATCTTATCCTAATCATATCTTAATCCAAAAAACATAGTTACATGGTATTTAACATATACTTCAACTCTTAACATCACTTTTTAGGGATTAAAATAACATGCCATTGAAACAATATGAAAAAACACATCACACATCTCTAACAATCGAGCTCTATAACATGCTCAGTATTGAATACACTGCAAAAGTTTTGTCCCGACATCCTGCAGCATAGATAAGGTGGGAGGAGGTCGTAATTATATATAATAAGCTTTTATAGCACAATTGAACAGTTAAATGTTTAACTTTTAAGACTGTTCCATGGATGAATAAACAAAAATGGATAGACATGGTATACATTACTGTGCAGGCATTTTTTAAACATAAAGATGCAATCTGTCAAATGTCAGTCCTCCCATCATTTGTTGAACAATGAAAAACCTGATCGGTTTCTGAACCCATCTGTTCTCCTACCTACAGCACCTTCACATATCACCCACGTCCCCACATACCCACCACATGTTTGCACATGCACCTACGCCTTTCTTTTGTCTATCTCCCCTCTTCAGAAGAAAACTGCAACATGCAAATCAGTCAATGTACGGTAAGTCCCACACTGATTTTTTTTAAAGAAATTTTAATTATATATATTTGCATATTGTTTTGACAAATTTAAGAAACCTTATTCAAAACAGCAGTGATGCCCCCAAACAGGAAGTAGCGGTAGACATTGACCTTATTGTCATATTCTCACGCAGGAGATTTGAACAGGGTGGGAAACTACGTCAATCAGTGGACAATAATTGAGGCGACAGATTCATTGTTTGGTGGCAAAAACACCACTGGAAGAAAAATGGCCAGGTTTAGTGGCACAAAAGCTGCTAAGATGCCCCGACGTATTACCAAATAACAGCCATTTTTGGTGGCATAGACCGTGCTGGAAAGAAATGACCAGTATTGGTGGCATAATTGCTGCCATAAATTCTGCAATTTGTCACTTAAAAAACATTCAGAATTAGGGGCACAAACACTGCTGAAAATATGGGGGTGTGTACCGAAAGAACAGCCAGGTTTTTGACACAAACTTTGTTGGAAACTGCTCATTTTGCATGAAAAACAAAAGCTTTGGTGGCACCAAAAACTGATGTTTGTTGGCACAATTGACGCCAAAAATGCTGTGACTTGTCACTAAAAACAGCCAGGTTTGGAGGCATATACACTGCTGAAAACACCGCAAAATCTCAATATTGAACACTTGGTTTTGTGGGGCTTAAATAGTGATCTGCAGCTTGGCAGCTGTCTTGCAGGCATGCCTTCCACCATCTCCTCTTCCTCCTGATTAAAAAGTCAACTCGTAAACAAAAAATCAGAACTACATCCTTTTAGAAACCTTGATATGATACTTAAAAAAACTGCCTCTATGGTTGGTTTTGCAAAAACATACACTTTTTCTTCTAATGAGTAGGCTGTGTAAAATGCAACAGATCTTTTTCCCAGCAGACATGCTGCCATAGAAGGAAACACGCAGGTGTCACAAATCACATCAACCATGGCTTTGTACCATTCAGGTGTGCCAGTCAGCCATGACAGAGTGACCATGAGGCAGTAGCTATAATAGCATTCATTATTTACTGTTGTGCTTTCCCTACTGTGACATTTCAAAATGTGAAAAAGGACTATTGTTATTGTCATCTTTAAAACAAAATGAAGACCAATAAAGAGGCTTGCTGAATGGATGAAAGGGACACTACGCCATCTGAGAGGAAATGTAAGAAAACATGTTTATTTGACACCACGTATGGAAAAACAAAGTTCAAAAAAATGCAGACATCAAAAATTAAGTTACATTTTTCACAATTTAATGTGTGCTGCTGTATTATAGTAACATCAACCACTAGATAAGAAACTTGGGTTTGCTATATTTGCGGTAAAGAAATGGGACTCTTGTGTGTATGGTCTGCATATTTGGAATTTCCCTTAGAGAGGACGAAAGTAAGCTCAAGTGTGCACTCTTTCCCATCGAGGCTCATTGCCACAGCAGTAAGCGCTTTGCACCAGAGACGGGGAAACTAAATAAAATTGAGAGGCTTGTGGGTTACCGCTTTAATTCGCAGGCAGAGAGGTTCATATGGTGGAGCAGACTGGCAGATATTACTGCAGAGTTTTAGGGTCTATAATGACTGGTTGTGATTCCATGTGCTGTGTCTACTCTGGTTGGTTCTGTTGTGTAGCTGAGACGCTATTTTTGAAATGGAGGGAAGAAAATTAAACTAGTCTAAAACCACAAGATTATACAGGGATCAGGCTTGGTACAGTCATGAAAAATCTGTCAAGTTATGGATTTTGCATATAGCAAACACATGATGTGTACAAGGACAGTTGGAAATTTGAAAGTTGAACAATAGTTTCTGTTTTTACAGTTACTGGTTATGATAAATGGTGTCATTTTTAGTGATAGTTTTTTAAAGAAAACATGCAAAAATTACCCGAAAAAAAAATAAAAGAAAAAACCCAAATTCCCCCTTAAATTTTCTTTTTTAATTTAAGATTAAAGATTACATTTTTAATTTCTTTAAAAATCATTTAAAACATTTTTTTTTTTAAAAATCACCAAAATTGTATTCTTTCAAAATTACTTCGTTTGTAAAAAAACAAATCCTTTGAAGACATATTCTAAATGGCAGTAAAATATATACAAAGCCATAATTAAAAACATAAGTCCCTTTCCAGTGCTTGAAGAATTATTCCTTATTTATTCATAATTGTTCATTTTCCTTCTTCCTTCCGTCTTCATAAATAATTTTTTAAAAAGGTAAATATACTGATGATACTAGGAAGTGTCAGAGAATGTATGTCTTGAAAATTGGTCTCATAGTCATGGAAATGTTTTGGTAAAAATGTGTATGAACCCTAAGGATAGTCAGTAGTGCCGAATAGTTAATGTTCTTCCACACAGAAGTCCAACCAGAAATCACTGGCTCCCACTTTTGCCTTGTTTGCCCTCTTTTTATTGCTCCAGTGTTTCTGAGCCAGCTGTGGTCACCACACTGTGTGGGCGTGTCGATGGTTTGCTCTAAAAGTCTCTGGCTCTCTGTTAAACTAAGCAGCTACAGAAAGCAGGAGTTTAAACCCAGCAAGTCTGTATCACCACATGTTTGCTCATCCAGGCAAAGGTATTTAAATCTCTACTTTTAGCTTCATAGCAGTTTGGATTGTGTGTGTGTCTGTGCTAAAAAAAAGTCCCTGCTGTTTCTTACTGGTTTAAGTCAAAATGGTTTGTACTGCATCTGTACTACACTAGCTCTGCTTTTTGTTGAGAAGAAAGATTGCTTATATGGTGGCAAAATGATCGAAGCTCTCCAAACCTGCACAAAGGCCAGACTACACAGACTGTGCAGGCAGACGAGCTGCGGTGGAGAGCTCAGTTTCATTCACTGCAGCTTCCATACACTCACAGAGACAGTGTGATTACACCCTGTGCACTGACAAAGACAAGCCACAGTAAATCTACTCTTCCTGTCAAAAAACTGACAAAGAAATTATACATAAATGCTTCAAAGTGATGTGCAGTCTGCCTTTTACTGGTGACTGTATTTGAGATGAAACAGGAGATTGAAGATGATTTGGCAAAAGCAGGCCAGATTTATGGTCCACGCAGAAGGTTTGAAGTCACATATCTAATACTACACAGATGCATCGCACATGATCAGGCTACGTTCATGAAGAAACGTTAAAAACCTTTTTATCAGATTTGCAGTATGAATGGTTCATGTTTCCCGAATAACTACCCCAGTGGATAGATGGCTCAAACTTTACTCTATTTTGTTCAGTTTATCCTCTAGATATTTCAGGGAAAGCGATACTGCCAGAGGCCAACCACAGCATCCCAGCAGTCAGGTGTATGAATAAATGAAGTAAGGATATTTTGAGCTTGGACCTCACCTCGGTCGAGGGTCGTGGGGATCCACTCCTGGCACTTTCTTCAATAAAAACAAGCTCTATTTTGATGCTTTTTATGCACACTGGCACTGTATTTATGGTTTAAGAAATTATGGTTTAAAAAACAGCAAGGTAACAATATCTGGGGAAAAAAGTATAAAGCTTGGGTAAAGTATTATAACTATGGATGGCAAGTTTGAAAACTTTTGAATGTTTCAGTACTTTTAAACCATCGCTCTGAAACTTTTTGAAACGTTTCAAAAGCTGTTCGCTCTACATTGGCATCTACTGGTAGAAGCTTGCATTGCACCCATTTATCATTGTTTTTGTTGTAAGCTCCATTTTCCTCAGCCCAAAAGCTTACCTCAATATGTGTCGTGCAAATCGAATCAAACTGCTACTGCTATTGATTTAGTTTTTGTAAGATATGGTAAATATTTCAAATCAATATTAGCTATGTGACCTGATGACTTTGGTTTTATGCTACGCTGCAGTTAGTTTGTGGAACATTTTAATGGTTTCATTCATTAACGGAGACTTGATCTGTCCGGGTTTGGTACCGATCACGGGATGTTTCGAAACCTGTCTCGAGCTATGTGCCGAAATCGGAAGTGACGAAACATTTCGAAACAGTTCGATCTTCGGTGTCAAAATTGCCATCTCTAATAACAACTACTATTATATTTATAGTTACCATAGAAACATATTTTAAACATGCCATTCGCTTACACTTTAACAAATACTCCACAGCTGATTTTGATGACCTCGTGACCTTTCCTGTAGTACCACTTTCAAGTCAAATTTCATATTTTTAAGCCAGCTAATAATGATTTGAGAATGGCAGCCCATTAACATGCTCATTCTTTCACTTGCACTACTCTTGTGTTGTAATTGCAATACACCAGCATGTATAAAACACTACCTGTCGGGTATTCAGACTCTTTTTCATTGATGTATTTTAGTCACCACATATTTAGTTATATAGGCTTCAATTTAACTATTGTGTGGGAGTTTGTTTACGCCACAATTGTTGACCAGATGTTTGAAGGTGTGGCCGGTTTACACTGTAAAGAGGAAGTTAGTCATGTTCTGGCTGCAGTCATACAGCAAATATGATACATACAGATACATAATGGTGTCACCATTTTGTCATTTCTGGTAATGATTCAGACAGATACTACTACTAATCCTGCAAAGTAATGTAACATCATAGGACAGTTAATGCAGCCATGTTCTTCTTGTGTTAGCTGACTGGTTTGTGTGTCTGCTCTTCTGTGTTTGTATGCAGCCAGTTTCTCTTGTGGTCAGAGGGAGGGTGACATGACACTTCATACAGTAGCTCTGAAGCGTCACGCCAGGAAGTGAACTGAGCTGAAGCATAGCTCTGCAAAGCTCAAACCACCGATGACACAGACAGAGGAGCTACACAGCTGACGCAGCGCTCCATGGGTGAGTTTAATTAAAACTTTTAACAGGTCGTGCACTTTTTGTTTTCTATTTGAGCAGATAGCTCGATTGCTGCTTGGTTTGTTTGCTGTGTGTGGCACAGAACTGATATGCAAGTCATTCAGATAACTTTTTCTGGTTTGCTGTGAAAATTCATCCTCTGTTTAATGTTAATCAACCAATTCACACATCCAAACAAGCAATAAAGCTCCTTTGCAATGCAGTGCAGAGCTGGGCGTTGATGTTATATCACTAACTCAGCTTGTATCATGATATGATTTTTCATCAATTTACAATCTTCTGTTGAGCAAAAACATTATGCTGTTTACAAAAACTATAAGAATACTTTAAGTTTTGTTTCAACAATATGAAGAGTTTTATCTCAGTGAATGTGTGTCAGTGGAGCACAATTTAAGCTTTGCCTTTGCTAAGTTTTGTCTGCTAAACCTGTCAAGCTCTCCAGTCTAGCGCTGCTGCATGTGGTATATATTCATAATGGCGACTGATATAGCACCCGAAATACATTGATAGACTGATAACAACTGTCACTGCCACATTTTGTCAGTTTTAGTTTCAAACTTGACAGCAAAAACAGTCTATATGGTTCCTTTTATATTTCCTGTTGGAGTGTTTTGCCATGTTTGTGAATGTCAGAAGCTGGCAGGAAGTAAACATGGACTGTTGCTGTTGCTTTTCGGTGAAATTCCAGTGCAGTAATCTGTAGCTTGGATGCATAAAGAGACCTGGATACAGGATTTGCGATGGCACCCCGTTTATGTCTATGAAAGTTGCTCAGTGGCACATAAAGTAAAATGTGATTGCCGCTGCGTCAACTTCATTTTCGTCATTCCGAAGGAAATTCGATGTGCAGCAGGCATCAAATCATGAAAAAATCATTAAGGACAAAATTAGAAACAAATACTGCAGTTCCCCACAATTTCAGTATAATCCTGCCACACTGAACCTGTATGATAAAGTCATCACTGGGCCCATGAAAATGGGTCCTATGGGTACCCATGAATCTCCCCTTTTAAAAATTATGCTACCTTGTCAGTATGGACTTCAAGGCCCAGTAAAAAAAGGTCTTCATCCTCACCAGTTGAGTCATGCTGAAAACATGGAAATGTCCCAGAAAAGGAGACAGAAAGAAATGGAAAGAAGTAGATATAGTATTTTCTTGTAATATGTAGTGAAGCAAGTTAGCTCTAGTACATTGCAATATTATAAGTAACTTGTTTCTATAAAATGGTTCAGATGTTTATTTCGCAGATAGTTGGACAAGCATAACTTATGTTATCTGAAACAATTTTAGGATGAAGATAAAATGGATTTGGTCTTTAACTCCTGCATAAAGTTCTTTGACTTTATGCAAGAGTTTTCTTTGAATTTGAAGATTTTGAGAGACCTTCTACTCTAAACCTAAATATTTATTTTTGCTTTTGACAAAGTTTTTGCAGCCCGACTAAAGTGTCGCTCAGAGCAGCTCGTTTCACCACTCTATCTGTTTTTCATTCTTTCATGGCCAGGTTGTAAACTTTGTTTACTCTGTTTTAACACGGCTTCACAGGGCCTCTGATTTTTTAATGGAGCCATGTAGAGCCAGTCAGAGCGCAGGGATGCGTGTTATAGTGGGGATGATTCTGTCGTTGTCTCCTTTCTAATGGATGTCAAATGTTTTGTGGCATTAGGGGCTTTTGTACATGTGAATGTTAAGTGGCTATATCTCAATAAACTCTGCTGCACTAATATAAAGAGGTTTATTAAGTCATAAACTCTGGTAGGCTACTGTTCTTAATATTTTAAAGGAGTTTTGAGCGAGGAAATTCATGTTTGACCTTTGCGAACACTGCTTTGAGTTGTGCACACAATGTACAATGTGCACAAGTAGTGCATATAATAATTTGTGTCTGAATTAACCCTTTAAAGACGGACATTCCAGAGAAGATCATTGTTTGCATCATCTTGTTTAAAATGATCTAAAATAAGAACCATGATAGCTATAGCAGCAGAAAGCTAAGACTCCTGTCTTCTCTGTCATCACATGATCTTACATCACCCTACGTGCAGTGGAAATATAGTATTTTGCACTAATTAGACCAAATTTTCCATATAATATTTGTATAATCCTGTGTGTGTGTGTGTGCATGTGCGTGTATAATGATGTCATCGTGCTGTTACCTACTCATATAAATGAGTGTATCAGGAACTAAATACATCATTTATATAAGTCATGTAAATTGGCAATATGCTCATTGCCTGTTTACCTGTGTTTTCAAAGAAAGCTAAAGAAAAGCTCAGAGTTGTTGTGTTCAGAGGTTTAAAGAGTTGTAAATGTGTGCTGAACGCAGCACTAGAAAAGTGATGTCATCCAGGCTTTCAAAGGGTTAATAATAGAAAGTATAAGTCACTGAGTTGATTAGATAGAGTGTGGGCAGTGATCTCATGGTTAGTTAGTTTGTTAAGCCTGCTTGGTTTAGCTTTGACTCACACTGGTTGTGTTGCTTGCTGTGGTGTCACACTGGGCAGATGACTCACTATAACAGGAACCAGTAGCCCTGACTATTATCATATATCATATGTCACACATTACAATTCACTGTGTCTCTGCTGTGTGTCACAGTGCTGCTGCAGCCATGCAAATCTTCCTATAGTGGCTCATATTGTACATAGAATCTGTAGTCCGAACTGAGCATCTTTATTAGTTTGATCAGAGACGATGTGCACTTGCCAGTAGCATTTCCTGTGGTTAACCAGCATGGATGCCAGTCATTATAGTGACACACGCATAATTTATAGTCCGAAACAAATAAAGCCTGAGGTTACCTATGCGTCATTGATACTCTGCAAAAATGTTCTCTACAAGATTTTTCCACTTGACTAACCTACAAAAGCGTTTTTGTCTCTTATCTTTTATTCGGGTATTCTTGTTGGTTAGGGCTCTCACTGCTCCAAATTTGACCTAAGGTAAAAAAGCTAAGGGCCACTATGTCTTTTTTCAAATTTGAAATCATTTAATTGATCTTTGAAAAACAGCTTACATACATATCAGCTCCAGCACCAATCTTAATGAAATCTAGCGGAGTACAGGACAGTTAAGAAGAAAACTGAGCACCAGCCTCCTCTTTAGCGTTTACTGATTAAACTTCCTCTTGGTCAACCACAAAACAGAAATACTACACAGTGGCTTTAGCAAGCTTACATTTAACTAAGTTGATTGTCAGCAATGTGCAGAACAGAACAAGCTCAATTTGTGCAACTAGTTGCTCAAGATTATCTTTCCCAGGTGTTACCATATACCTTTCTCTACCAAAATGAGCGTGGCTTTTCTAAACACAGGAAAACCCACTAAAATCAGGTTATAGTATCCTTTCCCACTGTTGGTAGACCAGAGCTGTGTACACCGATTTGCATCAGACAAGTACACCTTTGTGTGTGGGTTTTGGGTTTTTTTGGTGTGTCTGTTCAGCGCGTTCTCACTCCAACTTGTCAAATACATCTTCATTGTCAGATGACGCTTGGAGAGAATTGGTGGCATTGTTGTTATACGGGTGGACAGCCAGACATGCCCATAAAGCATCCCCCAAAAATCTGTCTTATGGAGATGATACAAACTAATCTTTCCCACCAGAGTTCGCAAGGAGGAAAACACCTCGAAGAGAACGTGTTTTTATGCTGAATGAGAAGATGTTTAATTGGTCTACACAATGGTTGCAAGACCTGTAAATATGTCACTTAAAGATGTAAAGTGTGTGTGAATACATATAAGGGCACAGCGAAGTGGTAGGCAACAGTCCAGGTCACTTGCAGTTACACACTTCAAATTTTGCAAAGTTCTCCTGCAACTTCACACAGGAACAGTTGCGTTTTAGGACGTGTTTGTGGCCGTGTAAATATAAATGTGTGGGTGTGTGGGTGTGTGTGTGCTTGACCTCTGCATTGTTCCAGTCTTAGGGGACGTAAAGTCCCTCAGTCTCTTTCTCAGGTCCTGTGTGTCCGAGTGTGCGAGGCATGTGTGTGTGTGTGTGTGTGTGTGTGTGTGTGTGTGTTTGATGTGGGTTGTATCCGGCAGCCAATCACATACTAGTTGTGAGGAAGCAGGAAGTAACATTTTGCAGCCTGTCGACCAATGAGAAGCCGCGGCTGGAGGAGGAGGCCCCTTCAGGAAACCACTGGCAGAGTATCAGGGGTTCAGACCTCCAACAGACTTCCGAACCAACAAGACTGATTGTTGTATCTCCTAGTTGATCCACGTTTTTAATTTTTGTTTTTTCAGTCATTATTCGTCTTTTTAACCATTTTAATCATCGATATTTGTGCTCTGTTCTTCTTCGTCTAACCCATTAATCTTAAATCAGTGTCTCATTCCATCCCGCTTTTTATCTGATCAATCTTCCGTCGCTTCACACGGTTGAAAACTATGGTGATAAATTGCAGCGTGCTGCCCCCGTCATGTCCGCCGACATGTCCGCTCCATCCGTGAGGAAGAAGAAGTCGTTTGCGCGGAGCTCCAAGCCGAGCGTCAGGATGTGTATTCGGGAACAGAGGGATATCCTGTAAGTTCAGACCATTATCTTTTTCTGGCTTCATCTTCTGCTGTTCATCTCGTCTCTGATGTCGACTTTGGTTACTTAATATTTTGATTATTTGGATATATTCCTAGAAAGTCAACTGGATATTGTCCTTTCTTGCCTTGATTCGGTGCTCAGTGTTAAGACTCATTTGCCGGAGTGAAGGAAGATCTTGTAGGTCGGTATACAGATTTGTTGACTGGTTTCTATCTTTATCTCTGATACCTTTTGGATATTCAAGTGATTCTTTTTATCAACTTTGTGCTTTGCAAAACTGCTCAGCTGGAGGTTTACGTCATCTGTATTGGTGATTGTTTGATTTGGTAAAGTTTCTTTCCCATTGTAAGAGGTCAATGAGGCCAGTGAGAGATTTCCTGTCTTTGCCTGTTGATTGGAGTTTAAAACCGGCATATTTTGGGTCAACTTTTTACTTTTTGCTGATGCTATAAACCAAAAATTGTTAAATTGATGGTTGCTTTTTCTGTCGTTGCACCTCTCAGTCTACAGTGTGAGGAACAGGTTTAGCCTGTCCAAAAGTTGGCAGGTCAAAAGTAAACACCTAAAAATTTTTTCACGACACATCTGTAATGGTTGCAATTTCACAGCCTCCACCGGATGTGACACTTTGCTCAAAATAGAAATGATAAATGTCCATTTGAAAGCCGTCTGAAAAACAAAACCAGCACTGCAGCAAAAGTGACACATACTATACTTTCTACACTGTCACTGTGCAGCCAAACCGTGTGAAACACTGCCAAGAAACTATAGCATTTATAATATGCATCAGAACTTAAAGGCCACATAAAAAGGGGAAGGTACAGTAAGAGGCCATTAAACTTGAAAACTATGAGGTGCTAACTGAGGTCAACGATGATGCAACCACAGCATAAAGTACATTATTACACACACAGTTAGGTTGTGCAGTAGGTCATGTCCTATTTTTGGATGTGTTGAACACCAGTTGGCATATTTCTGGATATAGTTTTAATTTTTGACATTTTTTTTCTGAAGGTACTTGTTATCTTAAGCCCCTAAAGATAAGAATACATATCTGAGATACAGAAGAAGGGTAATTTAGAGAAAATGCTTCTTTCACTGTAGAAAGAAATCACACTGTGGGGAGTTCACAGTTTTTTTTTTCCCACAAGAGAGCCACACGTTTAGTCATTTTGGCAGGTGACATCTGTGAGATGACCAACATACCTTTGAAGATACACCATTAAAGTAGACTTTAAATTTACCCTTAAACTGCCAGTTTACTTCTATACTAACATACCTTTATATACTCTACTTAATGTTTTACAAAGAGTTTACATCTCTGTGTATAGATACCATTTACTCTCATTATGCACATACATTTACTACATTTTTGTTTACATTCAGTTTGTTCATTTGTAATGGCGTCTGCACATTTATATTGCTTTATTCATATTTTATGTATGTTTAAATATTAGCCCTATATTTTTACTTCAATCAGATTGTAGGGGAAAAAATATCATCTTTCTGCAAACCACTGAAATGATGCATTTGTTCCTTTTTATGCAGTGGAAACTTTGTGCTTCAACAATATTGTGGTATACGGTGGTTAGGTTTAGGCACAACAAACACTTTTGTATGGTTAGGAAAAGACGGTTGTCACGTCGGTTGTTGTCACGGCAATTCCTCAGCAAGGTGCATTTCATGATAGCAAAGAGAAATGGAAGCATTTACAGGAAACGTGTTCTCATTGTCGACCCTGTGTCGGGGGAGGAAGGGTGGGCTTGTAGTGTGAGCAAAATCTGAACGCTCTTCCTGCCTCTGATTCTCACTCTCTCTCTCTCTTATCCACTATGTGTATATTTTCATTATCTCTGTGGTTTTCACATGAGACAGGAACACAGCTACAGTATCAATTTTAATCATACAGTGTGTGTGTGTGTTTTTGTGTTAGTTTAAGAGAAATCTTTCTTGTAGCTGTCATAGAAGTGCAGAACTTCCTGTGAAGTGGAAATTGCCATATTTGGACACAGGAAATAACGATGTGTAGACACAACAGGTAGAGAAAGAGGACCTTGTTTAACTTTTTCAGCTTTCAATAAGTCCACTGCTGCAGGTGTGTGTGTGTAGCAATAGTGAACTTTCTGTTTCTGTACTGTTTTTTGAGAGGGAACCGAAGAAGTCCCACACGCTGACGGTTATTATGGTTTCTCGTGCGAACTTTATTAAAGGTTCTTGGATCTTTACCAGGTAGAATTCATCCAGCAAAATAGCACCTGCAGCGTCATATTGCATATGTATGAATTTCATGAGGAAATTTGCAATAATCTGATGATACCGCAGCACCAGGTATCCAAAAACAAGGGCTATTTCCTCACCCAGTCCAAATTTAAGTGGAACATAGTGTTCTTGCAATATGCTGAATGTCCTTGTGGCTCTTTCAAGATATAAATGTGGGACTTCATTCTGGCAGTTCTCCAAACTGATGTAGAGAAACCACTTGCCTCTGATACTATATGTAGTCAGAGTTGTCCTTAATTGAACCTTATCACTCACTAGTCAGGTTTCCATTACAAATTTGTGCAAAACTTAAGCGATATTAGTTAAGATGATGACTGCGTTTCCACTAAGTGATGTTATGTGTTCTCCTCTGACGAAAACATTCAACGAAAAGCATGGTGATAAATGTTCAAAACATTAGCAGCTTTATTTCTATTGCAGCCACCGCACTAGCCGTCATTATTTCCAAGTGAATGAGACGTGGGAATGTTATGAGAGCAATAATGTAAAGGCAAGCCCCTTGGGAGCGGCCATGTATGAGGGATTTCTGGGAGGTGATAGTCAATGATTTCACAGAGGAATTGTGGATTCAAAACTTCCGGATGATCCAATTTTTAAAGTGCTACTTGATGCAATAACACCTCTTGTAGCGCCTGCTCCATCATGCCCGTGGGAGCAAGTTCCTACTAACAAGCGCATAACCATAGTATCATGTGACCTATAAAACCCCCCAAAAAAGTGTTTCCATTGCAGTTTTGCAAAATATGGCTTTTTCACATTGACTGAAATACCACCTCATGAAAGCGGAAACAGTTTTTTGTGGCAACTATTCATTTGTTAGCCCTTTGAACCCTGGATTTTCCATCTGAACCCCACGCAAATTAGCTTGCAACTTGGCAAGAAGTGTTCTGCAAATTGCAAGAAATAAGTTAATATGATTTTTTTTATAGCTAGGGAAAATGTCCCAAAAACTATATTAAAAATCTTCTTAATTTTATATTTCAAAGATATTTTACAGAGAAATACAAAGTTTTTATTTTTAAGTAAATTTTTTCCAGGTTATTTCCTGGTTTGTTTGTTCTTATTTTTTGGGTTTTTTTTCCTTCATTTGTATTTATTTATTTGCTTTTTTAAAAAATAATAGTTCTTGTACTTTTCATAACTGTTTTAACTAATTTTTGGGTCATTTCTTCCAGAGTTGCTCATTACCTTCTTGCCTTGTTTTTACAAGAAATCAGATCGATTTCAGATTTCAGATTATCAGATGAAAGCTTCATAGGGTTAAGGGACATTATTCCAGTATGAAATGTCAAATTTATTTCTTATTATTTATACATTTTAATTCTGAAAAAGCAGATGAAATTAAAAATGCCTCATTAGTCAGTTGGAGCTGGCTGGCCATCAAAAATAATAGTAAGGGAAACACTGAAATACAAAGCCATTGTTTTGATTTTCCGGTGGTTTGCCTCTAGCGTCCTCAGCGTGCAGACGTGCCGTCACCACCTCATAAATCATTCATCTGGACAAAGAAACCGAAGTAAGAAAGCAAACACTGCCGAGTTCAGATAAATCTCTCCAAACATACTAACCTTCAGTTTCTATTCATGTGCTCACCCCTGCAAATAAAAAGTACCAGAGAAAATGTGAGGTCGAGCCAGTGGAGGAACCATTGTGGTCGGTCGTCGAGGGGAACAGGAAGAAAACGCAGCTCTGTGTGACAGTTTCTGTTTCCTGGGCAGGACAGCAGTTTCTCTGCAGATGCTGCAGCTCGGACAGCGGTCTACTTACGACCTTTCCATCTGCTCGGAGTTGTGTGTTTGTGTGTGCAGCTGCTTGATGATCAAGTCAGAGCCTAAAACACGTATTTACCCACTGCTGGTTAGCCACACACACCTGGCAGACATTAAAATCTTTGTCATATCATCACAGATACTGAGGTAGAATGTGTGCATATAAAACGATAACTATTTTAGGCCCATGAATAATTATTCAAGCAATTAGGCAGGGCTAGAAAAAAAGTACAGTATAACAGAATAGAGAAAGTGTGTGAAATACCCCATTACATATCAGTTTGCTCCCTGTTTATGGTTACATGCTATTTCAGCAATCTAATCCATGACTTCATGGCTACTGAGAAGACCATCTGTCCACTATAAGCCACATTAAAAACCACATGACATGTGTGTCAGCTGTTCGCGCTCCAGGACACTGATACCATGATGTCAACAAATGCACATGGTGGGCTGAAGCAGTATGATCTTTATGTAGAAATATTACCGGTTTATTATGTTTTGTTGCCAGCCATTATGTCATGAAAAATACTGTTCCATGATGTAATTCATCTGGGATTTTCCATCTCACAGCTGAGCAACTTTAAGTCTGGTAAATTGTCGGTCTGTCCTCGTGAATCCAGCTCATCCCTCCCTCTTCTCTGTAAGAGAGAAGTGATTTGCAGACTTAAGAAATAAGAAATAAGAGGTTTCAAATGAGTCAGATAACTCCTACATCAACTTGAGATCTTAAGCCCTCTTATGCCCTTTGCAGACTTTTTCAGGCTCCATTGCCTTTCAGACAGTATGTAGGGATGTTGTCAGCAATTGAGGTCAGGATTTACATAGTTTACCAGCCTCCTTGCTGTCAGAAGTTCAACATTTCTGTATCAATTTAGGCTGTCTGTGGTTCAGATGATTACAGTTTATTATATCATTTAAAAGGCCAAAAGATTATGCTCTCATGGGTCAATACGTACCCAAAAACAAGTCAGATGTCCCTGAAAAGCCGTCATCTAATCGTTCTGATATTTTTACAATTTATTAGTAGTTTATTTTACACTCTACTGGACCAAACATCACCTAAAATCCCTGAAAACACAGCTGTCCCCGTCCTGATTTCAGTACAATCAGTTAAGATGTATATTCTAAGAATCAGGACTGGTTTTAAGTTTTTGGGTTTAGTTGTACGATGGATTTAGGTTTATTTTAAGATGAGCCAACTTGTATCAAGATACAGCCTAATCATACTTCACTAATACTGAGGATTATATATGAGATTATATATACTATATATGAGATTATTTGCTGCAGGAAGTAGGAAGTTTGATTTCAAGAAATTTAATCCCCAAATCAGCTTTTTCTGCTTATTTAACCCTTTTGAATTCTTATCTTATTTCAACATTTTTATAAATTAACTTAGTAAGATAATTTCACAAGTATTTTTCTTCTCAAATTTGTGTTTATATCTTATATTTAGGCTTCCGTTTTTTGCTGCACTTTAATTAAATCTCTGTCGACCCCAGACAATGTGTGTGTGTGTGTGTGTGTGTATCCAGAGAGGAAATAGGTTTGAATGTGTCTGGTATGTGAGCAGCTCCTGTGCTTCCCTTCCTGACAAACAGCTGCTCTCTGATTAGCATCTCTGGCTCATAAACGTCAGCAGAGTTCAGGATGGAGAGCTTAAAAAAAACGAGCGGGGTGAGAGGGTTCAAAGCTTCAACACACTCCATAAAACGCCAACAAACAGACTGTATTTCAGATCGCCGTATACAAGCAAATGCATCAAATTTAATGAGTCATTTCTGGTTGTTGTTTCCTGCACGGAGTTTCTCGCAGTTTTCTTGTCATAACGATGATGATGTAAGAAAAGGTAAATGTGACTTACAGGTTTGACTTGGCAACTTCTGGTGTTGGTGGCTTCATGTTGCAATGGGAAGGAAATCGTTTGGGTGAAGCTTCAATACCTAGAAATGCAATAACTGGTATGACAGAGAAAGTTTGCACATCACCGTTTCATTCATCATTTCCTCATCTGACACAGCAACGAAATTTAGCAGAGTGAATCTACTGAATGTTTATCAAAAAAAATAAGAATTTGTGATTTAAGAAATGCCACTTTGCAACTGAAACTGATTTGCAGAAGTTGAAAGAGAACAGATACAAAGAGTGTATTAAACCAGAAGTAGAAAAAATATATAAAATACCATAAAACAGTAACTTTCAAATGGTGTGCAGTCTAACGTAAACATTTAAAACAATTCCAAAATTAGGTCGCTAGTATGTATGGTAAATATGATAGGGTTCCTTGTAAATATGTTTATACAATGTAAATTCTTAAGTGTAGGAGACGAAGAGTGTACGGTTATCACATAATGTTCATGATTATGCTTATCATGCCATGATATTACTGTGTCACATTTATGTTTTGAGGAGAATAAAACTGTTAGCTCAATTTTGCTTTGACATTTATATCTTCATGAAATAATAACTATTTTGCAAAGTTATAACTTTATTTTGATAATAATATTACTAAAAGGGCCACTGTTGGGGGGGAAAAGGTTCTTACAACAAAATTTTGATATTGTGAGCCAAAAAAAACATGTTGAAAACTGTCATAGTTTCAAAATATTACATATTTCACAAAATATATTATCACTGTCAAAACAATATTCTTGTAGTTAGAACTTTATTCGTATGCTTTAGTTTCTTCTCAAAATATTGAATTATTAAACATCACGCAAAACAAACACTGTCAGATGCAGCAAAGTGGAGGTGCGTTTTTTGTTGAGGCACTTGAAGTGTTGCTTGAAATTTAAAGGGACAATTCACCCCAAAACATCAATCTTCTCATGAATGGGAGGCTCAGGATCATGACAGCATTAAATGTAAACATGTATGGTGTATTTTTGAGAAAACGTAATAATTACATATGAAGTAACAATTACATAAGACTCCTGGTTATGATGACTTTTATTTTTCAAGGCAGTCAGTTTCCTTGACTTTTCAGATTTTACAGTGTAGGCAGCGACAGCTGACGATTTTGACGTATCTGACGCTTGTTCAGTGTGTGTGAACGTTCTCCTCTGTCATTGGATAAGGGAATAATGCCGAAATATAAACTTTCAGGTCACTTCCGACAGTAAGCATGAAAGTGCACAGTCAGAGGGCCATCGTGTTGCTTCAGTTCTGTCTGCTGGCTGCGTGTCTGCTGACTCCAGGAAATCCTCATATTCATGATAAGCAGCTGGTGAACTTTGACCTCACTCAAACTGAGATGAGGTTCAGTTAACTGCAGAATGTACGCCGCTTATCTCTGTTTGTGTGTGTTTGCTGGTTATCAGCAAACATGTTTGGACAATCAGAGAGACAAACCTCATGATAGCTTTTGTAGGTCCTCTTGAAGTCCCACAGGGCACGCAGAGGTCAGAAACAAGCAGCAGCAGCTCCACCCTGGTGATTTATTTTGTCTCAGGCAGGTTTTTAGCCTCCATTTTTTATCAGCTTCTCCCTCCCTCTGTCCACACTCCCATTTTCCATTTTTTTCTCCCTCTTTTTTTGTAATTCTTGGTGCCTGACACAACGTTGCACTTTTTGCAAACAGGGTAAATGAAGGTGCAGATGTTCTGATTAAATCTGTGTGAGCAGGCTGTAAGAATGAATGAATGAATGAATTTTCATGAGCTTTCCATAAAATTAGTCGTAAATATCTTCAGAGGATGACTCCAAACGACATGCCGATTGTCTTGATGTAGCGTTCAAGAGATACGAAAATCAAACAAACATTTATTGCATATTCAGTTGTGGGACCCATGCACCTCCGACACTCCGTATAAGTGCACATGTGTAAGCACACTTGCATTCCTTGGTTACCACCAACTTTATTAACTGATGCTGTCGTTTAGCATTTCACGTCCATGTGCACACAGCCATGTTCTCAGGTGATGGCGCCCATGCCCATTACATGTGAACGCGCCCGGTGCCATCCGGCCATCCACCAGCGTACAAAATCTACATGTAATGCTACCGGTTCTGTCCAAACCCGTTCTCTTCTGACCCCATCCAGCTGCGTTCTGATTGGGTGCAGAAGGTGGTTTTTGACGTCATGATCGCACATGAAAAAGCACTTACAGAGTGCCAATATTTCACAAGTTCGGAGTGAAAACGGGTTGCTAAAATTTAACCGTGCATCCATGCAAAAAAGTGCTGCTAGAGGCTGTTGACTAGCCATAAACTACTGCAGCTGCCAAGCTTAAACACTAATCAGCCAGGTCTTGATGTACATGAAACAATGAACTTCTGTTGCGGTTTGACCTTTTGTTTACACAACAACAGTGTTTTGGGGGCCTGAAAATGCAACTTGATTCCATCTTTTGATCTTTTGAAAATGCAACAACTTCTGTACCCGTGTAAACTGGCAATGCGCAGATCCTGTGAGAAAGGTGACGTCAATGCAGAACTCAAGTTACACCACCAACTACTGGCCTGGTATACTTAGTGAGCGTTTTCGGTTGTTTTTGCAGATCTGTGTACACAAGGATCATTCTCACAATGGTATCATATGAATGCAGAATTTTTTATTTTCCGTTTTTAGTAGATTGTTGTCGTCTAAACGTGGCCTTTGACTTAACAATGCAATTATATTAAGCTGTATGTTTTCACAGACCCCTCAAACAAAGTGTTTGTCAGATTTTCTAACAGCATCTGAAAATCACTCCACCCACAGTGGAAGTAAGAGCTGCGACTGAATGTTTTTGTCCTTTTCCGAAGCAACCAGCTGAATGGCTCTTTCAAGCTCTCTCTTTTAATTCTTTATGCAACTTCTACCGCTTTTTGTGTGCATACAGCTAAGTGCAACACGATGAAGGCCTTCGAGGACACACTGTCCAAATTGGTTCACACATCATGAAATCTTTACCATGTCACAGCAGCAGGCTTTTATTGAGTTCTTTACCTTTAGACAATGCAGTTTGTTTGATGCCTTCACTATGACAGAAACTGACTTTGACATGAAGACTCAGTGGTGTGCAAACAGATCTAGTGCCAAGCTGCGCATTGTTGCATGTCAGCGTCACTTGACATATGAAACACTTGTGGAGACGATAGATTTGTTTCTGCAAACTGCGTAGGCAATCAGCTTTTCCTGTAGGGTTAAAGGGAGTGGATTTGGCAACACGTCCTGGTAAATATGGAGCTCCTCATTCCTGGGCTTCACCCACCCACTCACACACACACACACACACACACACACACACACACACACACACACACTGACACGTATGCACACCCTCCCTCTCTCTCCCTCTGAGGTCATTAGATGCTCTTGATAGACTAGAAGTTGCGCATAAACACATTAGAGGATGAAGAGCTTCACTCGGGATGTTTATTTTGACTACTGCTCTTTCTGTCACACACACACACAAACATGCACACACACACAGGCCAATTACACAATACCCTGAAAACCAGCAAAAAGTACTTGGGACATGATGTGTTTCCTGTCTGTACTAAATGAGTGTGTGTTCATGTAGAAGACTGTGTGAAGCGCACTATCTCAGTCTGCGAGTGTTTATGTGCGAGGGAGGGAGGGAGAGATAGAAATCTACAAAGGCACAGCGAGTGTGAGAGAGAGAGATCAGCAGAGACTCAGAGAGCATCAGAGAGTGAAATGAAGGAGTGTGTGTGATCACAGGAGGCAGAGAAGCGGAAAGACAGATCCGTCTCAGTTTGGATCTGATGAGAAGAGACAGTAAATCCACAGAGGGCAGAAAGTAAAGGAGTTTGAGTCCAGTCGGCTGTCAGTTCGACGTCTCTGTCATGGACATGCTGCCGGCGTTGGCGTCCACAGTGTTAGCCTCCACAGTCAGCCTGCTGAGGGAGAGCGCTGCTGTTCAGAGCATTAGCAAGAGGCTCAACAGGAGGTAGGCAACACCTGAGCAGGTCATGCACAGAGGGAGTAAGAAGACTTTCTGAAGGAAGGATTTTTGAGATCGGAAAAATGAAGATTATCGCACTCTTAATAAGATTTAATGAACTCCAGATTATGTTTTTTGGATAACAAGGAACTGTTCAGAGCACCAGACTCCATCTGTCTGTTAAAGGAATACTTCACCTCCCAAATAATCATTGGTATATCAGTTTCACACCCCGGGCTATGCTGAATTCATGCATCTCACATGCCTCCACGACAAGCAAAGAATACAAGAATGGACAAAATAGTGATTATTTTCAGTGATTGGGGTCCAAGTTTAACATCGCAAAAATGGCAACTTTGATTTTTAAATCTTTAAAAACTGAAGTGACACAAGTCTTCTTGTGCAGCTCTCAGAAGTATTTACATGCAGACTTTTAGCAAACTGATTTCATTTCTTTCAAAAACAATAGAAAAATGGCAATGAGTAACTTGGCAAGAAATGTCCAAATGGCAAAAAGTTTGTAGAAAAGTTTAAGAAAATTATTTTTTTTTTAAAATAAGCCAGGGAAAATGTCCAGAAAACTATATTCATAATAATAATAATTATACACTAAAAACTATGTTACAGAATTATGTTAAAACGTTTTTTTTTTCATCACTTCCTTGTTTGTTTGTTGTTTGTTTTATTTCTGGGATGTCATATTTTTCAAAACATGCAGATTTCACCAAATGATTTGGTGTTTGTTTGTGTTTTTTAACAGAGATTAGGTTAGCATGGTAGTATGGCAGCTTTGGTTGGTCGCAGCAGTCACATTGTGAGACTTTGGTCCTAAATTTTGGCGCAGATTGCATTAGGATTGGCTTCAGATGGAGGTGATCTTGTTTCACTTGCAGTTAACTCCCACGTGGGGCAGCCAAAAATGATTCTGTGTATAGCTGTACAGAGGCCAATAAGAGTGTGTACAGTTTGAGTAAGATTGCACCTTTTCATTGTACAAAATGACTCATATCATTGACGTATTGATGCCAGTGACACAGTTCTTTGATGCTCAGATATCTGGCTCACTGAAAATACAAAACTTTCTCCAACTGAAATGACTGTAAGGATTTAAATGCCATGTTTTGGAACATATCACCTCTTTTGGGGTAGAAGAAAGTGAGAGTTTGTGCTTCTGTTGAGTGTCATTTTAACTATGTTTATTATTTAATGGTTGTAGGGGGCTGAGGAAGAAGCTGATTGTTACTGACATGACACTGGGTGTAAATAAGGTATAAAATAAATTTCTAAAAGATATTGTAAGGACATATTTTTAGGTTTGTTCTTCTTTCTCATAAGCATTTATTATGTAAAATGGATCCCACTACTGTCTGTCATTGTATATGTATTGATTTAGAGACCTAAGAAGGTATGTGAAGGTATCAGGCTTTCTGACAGCATTGTGGTTCTGTGCATGAGATCTGATGCAGCTGGTTTGGTAACAGAGAGGTTGTGGGTTTGAACTTATTCCGGATCTTTAAAAATCTAATTTCTCATCTGATCCTTATGGCACAACAAAACTAATTCCTAAATGAGTCTGAACAAGAAAAGGTTCTTATTGTGTTCGTTTCTTGTGAGAATCAGTCCCTCATTTCGATGAACTTGTTCAGCTCCAGAGGTGACGGTCTTCACTGGTACATCTGTCACAGTGATATAATAATAACAAAATTCCACTTCTCTTTTTTCCTCTCTGGTAGAACGATGTCGTCTCCGGAGATGTGCTGGCCGGTGCCGATGCGAGCAATCGGGGCTCAGAACCTCCTCACCATGCCAGGAGGAGTTTCCACATCAGGATACCTTCACAAGAAGGGAGGCAGCCAGTTCAGCCTCATGAAATGTGAGCTCATGATTAGAAAAATGCAGTGTGGGTGGACAGAATAAATGTTCTCCTTGTTGATCCAATTTTTACCCCTCAGTCCAGCCTTTCTTTGCTCAAATTTCAAGCGTTGGCACTGAGTTGTTTTGTAATTAAAGGTGGATAAATAAAGATGTTCTTGATAAATATTGCCTGTCTTTGCAGGGCCACTGCGGTACATCATCATCCACAAGGGCTGTGTGTACTACTTTAAGAGCAGCACCTCTCCTGCACCCCAGGGGGCGTTCTCTCTCAACGGTTACAACAGGTCAGTTAAACTGCCTCAGCTGATTCGAGTCCGCCATTAGTAATGTTTTTTTAGCATTCTTTCAGATTCAGATTTTGAGCACTGGTGGTTTTTAAAGGTTCAAATCGCATTTTATGGTATCTTGTTGCATTTACAGCATCTGAACATTTAGGGGAACACATGAAATGTGGAGTTTGAGAATCCTTCAACAGGAAATTTTAAGCATCAGACACTTAATTTCTGCGATTCTCTAGAATATTTATGCACCAATTAGTGCCTTTTCTTCATCGATTTATGGTGTAAATGTTTTCAGTTTTGTAAAGGTGAAATTACACTGCTACTTTCATGTTCTGAATATTGCGGGTAATGTGTGCCCCCTGAGATCTATAGCTATGGTTTACAATTTTTCTCACTTTATATTTCTGGGCATAACATATTTATCTCTTTCCACAGAGTGATGAGAGCAGCAGAGGAGACAACATCCAGTAATGTGTTTCCTTTTAAGATCGTCCACTTCAGTAAAAAGCACAGGACGTGGTTTTTCTCTGCAGCCAGCGAGGACGAGAGGAGGGTGAGAACAACCACACGAAGGCTACGTTCACATTACAAGCAAATGTGGCTCGAAAGCAATTTTTTTTTTTGCTCTAATATGACACAGAGCTGATTTATTCAGAGCAGTGTGGGCACATAAATTCATTTTTTTCCAATCAGATTCTGGCGTACTTAGTCTAGGTGTATTTATTCCAGTAGTGCATTATAGCCATATATGAGCAATTATTGGCTTGTCGTGTAGTCACACACTGTCCTTTCATCTGCTAATATACCATGGACTGTTTTTTTATTTTTAATTATTTTACAGAAATGGATGCGATACCTGCGGAGGGAGATAGATCACTATAACGACAGAAAAGAGTCCCACATTCCAAGGTAACTTCAGCAAATCACATCATATTTTACAACACAACATAGAGACTCTGACTGTCTTATCATTTATAATATAGAATATATTCAATAATTAAATTACAGTAGTAAATATTAATCAAAAAGGTGGAGCATCAGACATGTCTGCACAACCTGTTATTATTCCCGGGCCGTCAAATACCAATGCTTTGTCACATCCCTCAGCATCTCATTATGAAGCACAAGGTGTATTTATGTAATGCACAGCAGAAAAATGTGGTTTATGCTGTGAAACAGTTGCCTCTGCAACAAAACCACACCATTAGGTTGAGAAAAAAGATTACATTTTGGGTTCAAATATGTACGTTTGATATGTAATGTAACGTAATGTTGTATTCATAAGCTAATTTTCTTTGTTGCCATAGTGACTCGGATTCAGATACCGACAGTTTCTATGGGACGATTGAGAGGCCCATGGAAATTAAACACCCCGTCGATAATGCAGAAGATGGTGAGATCACTTTAATAAATATGCATAACTAACATAAACATGCTGCTTGTGTTGTTATTCAATGTTGGTATCTCTTTCTGTGTGTAGATTACGGTGAGGATGATGATGACGACGATGAGGAGGACTATCTGAAGCCAGACAATAACTGCTCATCGACATCTACAGGTGAAGCCAACCACCACACACGCACACACACACATGCAGTGAAGTAGGAGTTCCTGGACATGAAACAGAAACTGAGGTTAAAGTGAAGAATAGACCAAATTAATTTGGCTGAAGGAAGCAGGAGACAAAAAAAGGGAACTGCGACCAGAGGTGCACATGCAAGGATAAACACCCACACAGTAGATGTTCTGGATATTTTAATGGAGCTTTTAATTTCCAGTCTGGATTACTTTTAAAATACATGCAGGAATTTACTGGGATTTGTGTGAAATTCTTTTAAGAAAATTGTGATATTAAATAAAAGTTAAAAAAAAATAAATAAATCTGAGTAAAAATCAAATTTAAAACACTATGTGAATGCAAAATGGTTGTATTCAGAGTCATGTCACCCTCGGGCCGTCCCTTCAGTTCAGCATAAGTTCCCAGTTTAGAGGGCCAATGGGCTCTGATGAAAGAAACTTTTACTGAAACAAGACATCAAAGTGATTTCTTTCTCCTTTTTTCTGCTTTAGGTCGACCCACAGGGCCACCTCCCTCTTACCCACCTCCCCCAGTCCCGGCAGCAATCCAGCTCCGTCCAGACTCAAGTCCAGTTTTCCATAAAGGCCCGCCTCCTCCCGTCCCGCCGCAACACCGAATCCCATCCAGCCCGCTTCCCAAAAAACCCCCACCCTCTGTTCCCCCACCATCCATACTGAAAGACTCAAACAAAGGCCCGGCTCCCCCTCTGCCCTTCGCACCCCACCTGCACAAATCTTCCACCCCTCCACCTCCTCCTCCCCCCAACGCAAAAAGGACTTTTCAGAGCAGGGTGGCATCCGTGGGGGGGGCCGGGAGCGACAGAAGAGACTGGAGGCCTCTGCCAGCTGTGTCGGTCCAATCGCCCGCCACCCTGCCAATCTGCGACCAATTAGAAAGCAGGATGGTCCTAAATGGTCCCACCCACCAACCCTTAAATGCTGCAGGGAGCAAATCACTTGGCAACAGCCACCACATGGTGATAAGTATCCCCCGCAGCAAGCCGGGTCTACCTTCCCATGCAAATATTGCAGGGTCCAATCTCAGACCTACGACAGCAGACTCCCTGTCGCCCAACCACAAGCCCCCCAGTCACCCACCACTCTCTCCTCTACTGGGATTACATAACAAGCCAGGGCTCTCCAAACCTCCTCCGCCAACAGTCAAACCCCCGCTGCCTGCAGCCAAGTACAAGCAGCCAGGAACCCCAATTCAGTAAGTTCAAACACCCCAAACATTCAACACCCAGTTCTTAAGAGCAGTGATACTCAACTAATACTTAAGAGCAGTGAAACTCACCATTTTCCAATTCACAATAAAAATATAGTGATTAACACTGGGAGTTATGTTTCTACCTCTAGTAGGTGCTAGAGTGCATAAAACAGCATCAAAATAGAGCTTGTTCATCAAAAAAAGTGCCTGAGGAGGATCCCCCTGAAATCCTAGAAATGCCCTAAAATCCTAAAATCATAGAAACGTCTTAAAATCCTAGCAATGTTCTAATATCTTAGAAACGTCATACAATACAAGAAATGTCCTAAAATCCTAGACATTTCTTAAAATATTACTAATTACCTAAAAGCTGAGAAACATGTTAAAATCCTTGAAATGTCCTTAAATTCTAGAAATGTCCTAAAGTTCTAGAAACATATATAGGGCTGTTGTAACTGCCCCCTGGCCTCCTTTCATTTTGCAGAAGTGCCCCCCAATCAAAACAAGTTGAGTATCCCTGCTTCAGTGTCCTAATAATACAAAAAGTAAATGTGGTTGACTTGTCCTCACTACGATGCTTTTCTTCCCAGAAGAGCATCTCCAGACGGCCAGAGCTTTCGATCATTGGGAGAGGAGACGCCCACAAATTCCAGGATGACACGAGACAAACACAGTGGAGGAAACGAGTCTGATGACGACTACGAAAACGTAAGAGAGACTGAAAGTGACGTGACAACTGGTATTGCCCTCCACTATAGGCTTCTAGGCTTATTGTCCTCAAAGCGCCAAAAAATATATTTGAAAACCTCAACAGCTCTTTCCAGAAATCATGACATTGCTCAAGACAATCCACAGACCTTGTTGTGAGCATTTTCGTGTAAGAACTATTTTCTTTCTACCAAACTACACCTACCAACTATATCACCACACAGAAGGAAGTGTGCATCACAAGCACAAGCTGCTCATCCATCAAGACATGCACGCTTCACTCTGCACATTGATATGGTTGGTGGGTGTAGTTTGGTAGAAAGAAAATAATTCCAACAAGAAACTGCTCACAACAACGTGTATGGTTTTTAAATGTATTTATTTATTTATTTAATTAATTATTGGGTTTTTCTTGAGCAGCACAATCCAATTCATATAGTTCTATTACATTACATTATCTTATTATACACACCACAAGATATTTTTGTCTCAGACTGTTGTCATGTTGGAGTGATGATGCACAAATTTCACTACTGATCTCAGAGATACTGAATACAAGATTATTGATTCTGATATTACAGTTGAATCTTGTGGGAGGTCACCGAGGTCCAAACTGCCAAACTACAAATCTATTCGGACGCAATTTCAATTTGTCAAGGAGGCATTTAACCATCATTTCTGAGTTCTCCAGTTGTTATTTCCCATAATTTGAGCCAATGCCGTTATACACAAATTGTGTTTAACAAGGTGTTTCAATTTTCAGGTGCAGCTGCCAGAGTCTGTGTTCATTGATACGACTGAAACCAGCTTCGTAGAAAAGTAAGACTGAGTCACTTTCTTGTAACATAGAGCTGTAAAGTGAAATATTTCCTCTGCAGGCTTTGCTGCTTTACATGGCATGTCTGCCCTCTAGTGCTTACTGCAGGCAATTATTTTATCAACATATTTTTTTATGAAGTGGTTGTGCAGTACATGTATTCTTGTTTTACCCTATGAAACCTGGGTCACTGTCACTTTTCTTGCGCTGCGTTCAGATGCTTTTCACAAGTTACTGAAGTTACTAATTTCTTGTTAATTTTCAGTTACTCATTGCCTTCTTCCCATGTTTTAAAGGGTTAATCTTTATTTACTATTTACACACGAATAAAGTAATGCAAAAGAACGGACACAATATCTGTCCTATGTGTGTTGATGTATCTCCATTAACTGTTAATCTGGGATGTTTTTCCCTACAGGTTGTTTAAAGAGAGCCCCGACCCTCCACAGGATGGACTGTACTGCATCAGAAACTCAGGAACCAAAACATCGAAGGTACATCAGAAAAAGCTGCTGTGCTCGGTGTCTGCTACCAAAAATAGTGTTGCTACATAATAACAAAAAGTCCTAATAACATAATTTTGGCTTGCTGCCCAGGTGCTGGTGGTGTGGGATGTCAGTATAGGCAAAGCTAGAAACTACCGACTTTTTGAAGAGGTAAGAGGACAACTGCTCTCTGTCACATATATACAAAATTAAGTAAAGATTTAGTGAAATAACAGTGTAAAATTTCCAGTATTTCAGTCTCCTGTTCACTGTGTCTGTTCTGGCAGGACCGCCGCGTTTTTCTGGACAATGAAATCACCTTCCCTTCTCTGCCTGCTGTGATCGAACACTACTATAGCCATCCTCTTCCTCACCATGGCTCGCTCTGCCTGCAGAAGCCCTACACAAAGACACTGAGCAGCTGACAGTCAACTCACAAAACACAACTGAAATCAAAGAACGAACAGTCGCTGCAAGTAAGGTCCACTTTTATTGACAGTGCATGGGGATAAACTCACCCACGTGGATGAAATAACTGTGAGAGGAGATCGTTTCTCGCAATGTTCAGTGGAAAACAGATCATTTTTCACCCGTTTTGCACCAGAATGCACCAAAAAGCTTCATTTAAAGAGCAAGTACAGCAACTTTTTGACTGTGAGGACACCAGGTATTATTAGGACAAAAAAACATAAGCAATCAACAGTTAATGTAACATTATTTAACTCACTTAAAGTCAAACTACACTTTTATTTAACACATCAAGGCAAACCTGGATCAACATCATGGTTCTTATGCTGCGTTTAGTAGCTGTTCACAAGTCTTTAGACCTTTGAACACTGACAAAATCGGTTCAATTTCTTTCTAAAACATTGAGATAAAAGCAATACGAAACTTCTCAAGAAATGTGTCACAAATTGCAAGAAATTAGTAGATTTTGGAAATATATTAAAGCTAAAAGAAAATGCATAGAAAACTTTAAAATATTAAAAATATATGAATCAACACATAAACTTTCTCTTTTTTTCTTTTTTTTTTTTTGAGCTGCTAATTCTCAGGTAATTTTCTTGTACATTTACTAATTTCTTGCTAATTTTAGTTGCCTTCTTCCTGTGTTTGAAAGAAATGAAGCCAATTGGTTCAAGGTTACAAAGGGTTAAACAAACTTAAGAGTCAATGTGAATAGGAATGATAGCAATGAGGCACAATCTTGGAGTCAATTTGGCCTATTTTGCCCACAGAGGGGCACTGTGAGACGAAATGACCAAAATAAAATCCATCCTAATGTAGGATCCGGGGAATCTGTCTCTGTCACCTGGCTTTTTCAAAAGTAATTTTCTAATTCTGCTTATTTATTACAATTTAAAACTCAAGTGTCACAGTCATGAATGAAAAATTCTTCTTTGTCTTTATATATGTCACATATTTTCAGCATCTCCTTCTGACTTTACAACTCTGTTATCTCTGTTTAATTAACAAACAACATCTCACTTTTCTAGAATGCAGAACGCATGCACATCTGTCCTGTCCAGGTGTGGAGTCCAAAAATTGTGATTTATGCCTCCCAAAAACTTGTAAACCTTGGAAATGCTTTCTTGCAAGTCCTTGGAGGATGGAAAACATCTCACTTATTAACTAGAAATAAACACAGGTGTAAAATGTCGGACTGAACTTGGAGAAAAATAATCTGCATTTTATTTGTGCTCAGCTGCGAAAATGTTTTCATTCTGCTAATACAGTTTGTACAGCACTGACTTGAATGCTGTAAATCACTATATTTATATGTATATGCTGTATTTACTGTAAAATAACATGACTGTAAAAATGTAAATACATTGTTTTCTACGGAAATATATGTTAAGATTGTATAAATGATCATTCAGATTTTCCTGTTGTTGTGGTGTTTTGATTTTTTTTTTTTTTCATTTCTTTGCTAATTTTCAGGTAATTTTAGGCTTTTTTTAGGCTTTTTTTCTCATTTTTTAGATAATTTCCTATGCATTCTTTCCGTGTTTTCGGACAAAAAATTAAAATTTTTATGTTGTCAGAACGTTTTAAAGACCAAGAAAAAAACTTTTTGAGGCAGTGTCATGTCTGGTGAAGCTACTATTTTCATTATTTAGATTTATTTTTTATATTCCCTTTTCTCTGATTTCAGATCCCCACTTCCTTTCTCATGTGTTTCCCTTGATTATCTGCCCCGCCCTGATGTGTCTCACCAGTGTCCAATTGTCTTGCCTCCCTTGTGTATATAGTCCATGTGCCTGTCTATCTTTGTACCTTGTTTTAAGCGTTCTAGCATTTTTTCCTAGTCTTAGTGTCTCTGGGTTTGTTTGCCTGTCCGACTGCCAGCCAAACCAAACCCTTTTTGCGGCAAACTTTGATTTTTCCTCTGACCTGTCTCCTGAGCCGTGTCCTTGAGTCCAACATCTCTGTGTCCCAGCTTTGTCAGACAGGAGGAGTACCCTTTTCTTCTGCGGTCTAAAGTTGAGATGTCTCTTAATTTGAATTTACATCAGAGGCAGACTAAACGATTCATGCACTTTTAAGGGGTGTGAGGAGTCGCATCAAAAAAAAGGGTCCAGAACACTTTATTTATATTTATTGTAATTAAATGTTTAAAATTAGGTAAGAAAAAATTTTTTTTCACATTTTCCAGCACTTAACTTTTATTATTATTATTATTATTATTATTATTATTATTATTATTATCTTTATTATTATCTTTATTATTGCTATCATTACCTTTTTTTGCTTATTTTCAGGTAATTTTCTTCTTTAGTCATTTCTTGATTATATTTTGACCATGTCCTAAGTCGCTCATTTCCTCTTTCATTGCTTTTGCAAGATGTCATACCAGTTTGCTAAAGGTTAAGGCACTTAATACATAAAAAATTAAAACTGGAAACAAAACTTTTCACTTCAGGCTTTTTTACAGGCCATCCTCCCATTGGGGCCCTGTATAATCAGCCCCGCTTTTCCCCCCAGTATGACCCACCTGTATACATGCATTTAATGTTCAGGGGCCGCATGAAATGCTTCTGAAGGCCACTTATTGGATGTGACCGTTTGAGTACCAGGATGTAGCACCAAAAACAACAGCAGGAAGCATCCCAGGAGTTGATTAAATAATCAGCCCTGAGTTGAGGTTCCTGAGTTGGCATGTGGTGACAAAAAGGTGCTTCCCCACAGTGAGGAGAGGTGTCAGGAAACAGCAGCTAATAAATACCAGGTGTGCCAGCTGATTGCTCAGTGGGATCATGTGAACTTCAACATGTTTTCACCGTCATGTAAACAACTTGTTTCGTGCTTCTTTGACACTAGAATGTCTCAGTAAATACTGGATCAGAGTATGTACATTGTTAATGTTTTCCAGGATTTTACTGGATACCAATATATGTAATATTTCACAATAAATAACTGTAGAAATGATCAGTAACTTACTGTGAAAGAAATACAAATAGTAGCTGGTAATTTATTGTAAATGTGCGAACATATTGCAGCGTATCTATATCACTGTATCATTTTTACAGTGATTTATTGTGAAATATTACATTTACATTTTTGACAATCCTGGAAATAATCACAGAATCTTTGTATTTATATAGCTGTATCATTTTTAAATTAATTTAATTTGAATTATTACAGTTACACCCTATAAAACTCTGTAAACAATCACAGCATCTCTACACTACTGTTAATTATTTCCAGGATTTTACAGAATGTAATTGTAATATTTCCAAATAAATTACTATAAAAAGAAATAAAGTAACTTACTGTGAAAGTGATTCAACTAGTAGCCAGTGATTTATTGTAAATGTGCAGTCAAACATTTTATAGTGTACTTAATACTCATCAACAAAAACCTGAGAAGCTTCGAGTGTCGCTGTCTGTGGTGCTGAACAGCTCTTATTTGCCAAAGAGTCCAATTATGTTTCTGTTTTATTCCAGAACAGCACTTTTTAATAACTGACATTTTACTCTTATCATTTCCAAGTTAAATGTATTTCTTCCAAACATTTTATTGTTGTGGTACCACTCATTGTAGTCATTTTTCACAAGGCTATAGCTCATTTTGGACAAGATGAATCATTTTTCTGTGGTATTAAATCACAGCAGAACTTCTTCTCTCTTCTCTGAGGGCTGAGTAGAGAAATAAAAAAATCCTGAAGAGAGTGGACTACCAGCTCTCCTTCACAGCGAGATACAGAAGCTCCCCCTTTGGCTACAAACATCTTCAGAAACCTGGCCCAGATCTGGGCGTGATTAAATATCTCCTTTCAGCCGGTGGCTTCATGGTGAGATGAGGATAAAGCTGTTTGGTCTGCGGAAGTGTTGATATCTGTAGGCTGTGTGCAATTCCCTGCCTTATAAATGTCGCTCCTCTGCTGGATTTTTACACACAGAGACATATTTTTCCATGATGAGATGAAAATGAAAAATAAAACCCTGTTGGGGCCTGGTTTTATAAACCATCTGTAGCTGCATTCCTTCAGTTTTTTCTCTCTTTCTGTTCTAGATAAATCTCAGTTTTAACTTGTTTTTATATCTAACAATAAAGTTTCAGTTTTATTGCACTGCCTGACACTTAAAATTTTACTCTGCTGCCCTGCTGTGAGACAGTGCACATTGACAAGTATTACGAAATGAAATGTGACCATGTAATTATGTCCAAAGCCTGAACTCTAGTAGTTGCACTGGTCCTTTTCAAACCTTGGTCACTACGTAACACAGTCATACACTGAACAAAAAGTATAAGCGCAACACTTTTTCCCATTTTTTATTAATCAAACAATCAGATTATATTTGTATAGCACTTTTCATACAAGCAAAACTGTACAAACAAAGTGCCTTATACAATAACACCAGAGGCAGGATAAAATCTATAGATGAAAGATAAAATACAGCATTAATAATGAGTGAAATAAATAAATAAATAAAATACTCTAAATAGTAGATAAAAGGTAAATAGAGGGATAACAGGACAAATAATAGATAAAAATGTTTAAATCTGGTAAAATACACTAAAATGTATAAATGAATAGTCAATAAATGGTAAGGTTAAAGCCAAACTAAGGCTAAACTGGACTACAGACTGTCATCACATCGAGCCGCACTGAACATGCCTGTACAGCCTCATAGCAGTGGCAACGCAGACTGTTTTTGGGTTTTTTTTGTTAGTGTAGTTTGTTTAGGCCAAGCAATAGCTTTTTTACTTCTGGCGATTGCATTTATGCTTAATGTGTTCATTTGTGAACAAAACCTGTAGGTATCATAAACTTTGTATATGACAGAGCTTATTTTCGCAATAATCCAATATCCAATGGAAAAATCCCATTGGCTTTTTGACGAGACACCTGTTAGCTTCTGTGTCAGCCTGCAGAAAAACATTATTCTTGGGGTGCTCTAGTGGCCATTCAGGGAAATGCAGTTTTTGGCACTTCTGCTTTGGCTTCGTTTTAAAGCCTCGGAGGTTGCTGCTCGATTGTGACAAATTCCTGCAAATGGGAAAACAAAAATGCCACTTTTTGTTTCCTTAAAGCACTAATTCTGTCCAGCAGTAATAGAGCTGATTATCATATTGAAAAAGAAGCGTTGATGGATTCAGATTTTTGTAGTCTTCCTCACTGTTCACATCCAAGCTGTTCAGCCAGAAAATAATAATGCTGTATTTCATAAAAGAATGAAATTTCCAACATTTAGATCTGCAGTCGTGTATGTGTGTTAGTGTGTTTGGAGGTGACTGAGAGAAACAGATACTGACATTTAGAGAGATGGATACACTTCCTCTTACAGCATTGTACAGTGGTTTGCGTGTGTGTGTGTGTGTGTTTTTCAGGGAATGTAAAAATCTGGGACAGAATGAGCCTTGGGGTGTATCAGCAGCCATCAGCCATCACTGAAGATGAGGTTCAATCCTCTGATAAGAACTGATGAGAGCCCATGAAACCTGGCAGCACGCAGCCCTCTGGAAAATCCAAAGGCTTGGTGATCAAAATGGGGAGAAATACCATCAGACAGACAGAGGGAAGAAAATGTAAGAGCTGAATTTGGTTCCAAGATTTGGTATTCACTGTTTGAAATACGAGACATCTGCTCCTACAAAATGATCCGCAATAAAACCAAAATTAAGCATATGGTGCTTTTTAACCAGTAGGTACTTAAGGATGCCAAAATGATAACATGTTTGATCATTAGGAGCTTTGATGAATTGAAAGATGAGCTTCAGGTAATTTTTTTTGTTTTGTTTTTTTTTTTTTATAAAATGGATACCCGAAAATCTAGTGTCAAGGAAGTCTTGTGGAGTATGGAGTATGAAGAGCACACATGGTAGTCTCCACCAAAAAAGGGCCGCTTGCCTCAATGGTGTATGATCCCGAAACTCTGACCCAATCATACCATAAGGGAGTGGGAGACTCAGTGTTTTTGACAGATGAGATGAGTTTATTATGAAAATAAAGCATCCCCAAGGTCTTCAGCTTATCTACCAGACATCCTGAGAATCCTTATTTTACGTATGCCAACTGTGAGGGTCACTGAGTATGTGCCTGCAAGCACTGTTCTGCACAAAAGTAAAAAAAGTTGGTGAAGGTTTACAGATTTTTATAAGCAAACCAAGTGATCACACCAGTCAAATACACACACACACACACACACACACACACACATATATATATATATATATATAGAGGGAGAGAGAGAGAGAGAGAGAGAGAGAGATATGAGCAAAGCATATTGGGAAAAAAATGAGAGGACATTTTTGTTTCTGTTTTTTTTTTAAACTTCGCATTACAAGAATAAACTTTTATTGCTGAAAGAAGCTGAAAAAAGTGGAAACGAGATTTAAGTGAAAGTGTTGAGAATACAGTTGACATTCTTGACATTTTGACCTCATTCTTGACATTTGGACTTTATTCTCAATATTTTGGCCTCATTCTCAACATTTCAACCTCATTGTTGAAATGACAACAACAACAACAACAACAACAGCAACAACGACGACAACAAAAGTTTCCTTCTGATTCTTTTTCCTTAATTAGACCTTGTACTTGACATTTAGACACTTGTTTTGTCTGGCCATGGAAAGAAACTAAAACTAAAACGTCTCACAAGTTCATTCTTCCCTGCAAATGTTTACTGTAGGCAACTCGTCCTGTAAATTGTTGAATCAAAATAAAGTTGATTTATTAACCTACATTGATAATTATATTTATTTATAATTGCTTATTCTTAATTTTATCTGAGATTTATCCTGTATAATGACGATAATTTTAAAAAGTACTTTATTATTTTATTATTTGGTGCGGATCGTAAAGGGTTAACAGTGTTCCAAGACGTACTGAAGGAGGAAAAAAATCCTCAGTTGTGACGGGCTCAGTGTAGCACTAACAAACCGGTTACCGGAGCCGCACGTTACCGTCAACTTTGGGAAATGGATTACAGCACCGGAGGAGCGAACGGGAGCCCGAACGGCGCCCACGGCGCGTGATTGTAGAACGAGATCAAAAGGCGCGTGGTCTGCGCGGCGGCCGCCTCCGTTTTATTCTCACTGAGCACAGAGCTGTGCAGCGCGTGCTGCTGATCGGTCGGTCGGTGGCGTCTTCACGAGCGGCCGTTGTGTGTTTCGTTTCGCTCTCGTGTGTGCGTGTGTCTGTGTGTGTGTGTGTGTGTGTGAGCGCTCGTGCGTGTTGTCTGTATGTGTGGTTTGCGCGTGAACCGGCGGAATCAAAGAAGAAGCAGGCCAGCGCGAGCCAGCGAGGACGGCAGGCAGGCAGGGCAGAGAGGCAGCCCCGCGAGCGCTCAGCTAGCAAACCGTACGTTACACTGCGAGAGATGGTCACGTCCACACCGGGGATCCTTCTGCTGCCGATGCTAATATGTCTCCAGCACTGCGTTAACGTCCACGGTAAGTCTCGAGCCCCTCTCTGAATACGCGTGTGTGTGTGTTTGTTCGTGTGTGTTGGGAATCACTGGGAAACACGCGCCGTGTCCTGTGAGGTTAGCTAACATTACCGAGCTGTGCACCTGTCCTCTCCTTTAAGGAATGACCGTGTTTGTCTACACCTTGAGCTAATAGACCTTGCGCTTCTTTTTTAGCCTCAAAATACGTCTTTTGGTGGCGAAAATGAGACATTTGCTGCTTTGTGTGTGCTTTCAATTTGTTTATAAGGAATGTGTTGGGGTTTAAATTCATTTAGCTTGAATGTTTTAGCTTTTTTTCTGGAAATAAGGGGGAGATGGAGAGGCCCGTGTGGTGTGTGTTGCTTGTCGCTACTCATTCATGGCCAATTAGCCCTAGTCAATTAATTTCACCCTAAAAGCGCCCAAACGTTTAGACTAAAACCCCTGCCTCTTTTTTTGCGTGTCCTGATTTCTCATTCACTCCCACTGTGGGATTCTCTTCTGCCGTCACCACCCCCAGCGAGGTCGGTAATTTATTTATTTATTCCTGAAGTGGGAGCCGACAGAGGGAGAGATATGGCAGGCAGAGAGAAGAAAAAGGGGGTTACAGTGGGTTGATATGGAGCGATAAACCAACAGAGGGAGGGGAAGCTGCACCGCAGTCCCCGGTAGGGAAGCAGCAGCTGAGGGCATGGAGGGTGAGGAGTGTCCGCGGCCCATTACCCACCACAGGTGATCCCAACGTGGGGCTAATTACGATCATAGTGGCTCGTGAGGTTAAGTTATTATTACCAACTGGTGGTACTTGTAGAGTAGTATGCATACGTCCTGCAACCAGTGATCATTTCCATTATCCCTTAATTACAAACAGCAGAAAATTATTGATTGGAACTTAATCACCAACCACTTTTCATTATTAATGAATCAAAATAGTAAAGTTCTTTGCACTAATGGGGTTAAGGTCATTTGAGTGCCTTTATTAAGTCCTGTTTTGTCGCTAAAGGTGAAGATTTGTTAATTTTAGGGAAGAGTATTTGGGCCAGGCATAAATAATGAGAGAAGAAAGATTTTTTTAAATGTATTAATTCTGAGAATAAAGTCACAATTATGAGCAAAGAGCTGAAATGCCATTTTGAGAATAAAGTGTTGATGTTAGATTGTAGTCAGTGTTGAGCATGTTGTGGAACTGTTATAAATTAAGTCAAAATGTAGAGTATAAAGTTGAAATAGGCTATTCGAGAATAAAATCGAAATGTTGAGAATATATAGTCAAAATGTTCAAGACTGAAGTGGAACTTTTGATAAATCAAACCGTTTGCGTTTTCTGGTTCGACTTTTTCTTGACATTTGGACTTTATCTGCAGGTGATCCCAATGAGGGACAAGAGTGGGTTGTAGGGTTATTAGAGTTATTAACAACTGAACTGGCGGTAGGTGTAGAGTAGTTTGCTGCAATCAGCAATAATTTCTATTATTCCTTAATTACAAACAACTGTAAATTATTGCTCAATGGTTAGGAAATTTAAAACTTTTATAATGGATCCATTCATCAAAAAAAGTTGTTTGTATTGTCTCCAATGTGAACATTTGCTGACTTCCTTTACCATTTAACTACCATTTAACTTGGCCAAAGTGCTTGATTTATTTGAAAAACATAGAAAAAAATACCTGAAAAGTAGCCAACCACTCCTCCTCCTTCAAAAAAAAAGAAACTCAAAACAAACCACAATCATTATGAAAGTAAAGGACAGTAACAAACAAAACAGACAAGAAAATAGTGCTTAAACATTGTAATAATTCTGTAAAATCATTTAAAATATATATTCATGTTACTCTGAAATAGTTTTCAAAATTATTTTCAGAGGTCTTTTCCTCTCCAAACAGACTGATAGCTGAAGCACTAATTCACATCCTTAAAATTTATTCCCAGTATTTTAAATGTGGGTATTATATATAGTTTATATATAGTATAATAGTCATATTGCCGGCTAGCCCTGATCCAGGACAGTTTATGGCTTAGATAAAGACATGACATGACATATTGACTGTAACTTCAAGAGACCTTTCTTGGTTAGCTAAAACAGCGATTTTTATTCAATTTGCACTTGCCAAATGTTTTTTCCCTCCCAATGTGTTGCTGAAAAAATTGCCTTCAATTCACTGCGTTTGTTATCACTGTGACTAATTTTATGGGCAGTTTAGTAACTCAGTGTGCGAGTTCTTGCAGATGATATGATAGTCTTGGGTCAGAGCCTGTTGCTGACATTGTGGAGGTTCATTTCTGGCCCCCAGGTACATAAAATATGTTCGTAACTTTGGCATAATTTCATTAATGCAGTTGCTAATCATTTCAGCAGCAGTTTGCCTGCAGACTAAATTATGAAACAGCTGAGAGAGGCTGAGAGCCGTGTTGTTTGGCTGCTTGTGTCTTGCAAAGATTTCAGTCGCTTCAATTCCTACCTACCGTGGAAAATGGCCTTTGGAGGGAACATTGAATCAAAACAAGTGCTTGTAATGTGCACACACTCCTCTTAGCATACACCCACCACTACCACCAGCTCCTTCTCATTCTCAGCTCCAAACACACACACACAGATTGAGATTGTGTGAGCCTATTTGAACAAGACGTAAGGCAAATTAGATAGTGGCAAGAGCAGCAGCAGCATCTCTGGCCTGATTAAAATGGATGCATTTTTCTTCCACGGTTACTGTGATGCCATGCTAGACCCAGATCCTCGGCTACATGAGGGAGGGGGATGAGTGGGGGGGTGCGCTTGGTTCTTGAAGTGGGCGGAGTGGTGGACAGAGGGAGGAGGAGGAGTATACTGCAACCATTGCTGTTACTGGGGAAAATTGCATTACCATGACCTCCAGTGTGACAGCGTTTGTAAAGCGCACAATGATCTACTATTTTGGGAGGTAGACGGCTCATTGCAGCTCCCCGCCTGTTGAATCTATGGTTTCAAAGCCACAGGGAGTACTAACAAGTGAATAATTATCATATGAAATAATCTGCATTTCAGACTCACACCCTCAGTTAATGGCTATATCAAAGTAATTGGCTCTTTAAGTTATTATAGAGCTTTTGATTATCACATTTGCATTCACAACTGTGACTTAAACATTAAAGATGGTATTCTAGTGTGACTGTCAGGGAAAAAAACTATTCTGTGATCTTAACCCTTTGAAACTTTGGCACATTGCTTAATTCTTGCAAATAGCAGGACATTGCTTGCCAAGTTGCTTATTGCCTTTTTTCACTTTGTTTTTTATAAGAAATCAAACCAATTTGAAACTCATGAAAGGTGTCTGAATGCAGCACAAGGAAAGTGATGTCGGTCTGGGTTTCAAAGGGTTAAGGATTGTTTAATATTCTGAGTCATGAGGAAAAATTTTGTTTATGGAAAAACAAAATATTGCAAGAAAAAAAGTTGGAATATTTTGATCCATTCTATCCATTTAATTCTGACTTCTTCCCAGAAATCAGTTTTGCTGTCACAGACTATAAAGAAAATTTAATTAATGATCCACCTATAAAGTTGACAAAACTCTTTTCTTTGCGTTGTGGTTTTGGGTTCACCAAATCATTTTTATTCATGTTTTTTAAAGGCTGCAACTTTCCAGATGGTACTCTGCAGCCACGGGAGAAATATTGCTAACTTTAGTGCTCCAAAATCCATAATTATGTGTTCTTAGTCATCATGAACTCATCTGTGACAATTTATGCAAAACGACAACCAGCCTTTCTTTCTAGCCTTTGCAAGACAAAGTGGTGAAAGCTTCCTCAGACCTTATTATGTGGTAGTAGTGTACAGTTTACGGAGTTCAGACTTTAAATGTCAGCTAAAAATTGAGTCTCACGCTGCAGGCAAGAGGAGAATACTCTTGTACAGGTTTATATACTTCAGGTTACGATTGAAGTCTGTTGTTGTGCTGATTGGATCAAAGTGCAGGGTGTGCAGTTTTCCAGACAGCAAGTCAATGGGTTTCTGTGGAGACGCTAAGTAGTAACGCCAGAGAGTACACCCCTAGAGAAACAAAACACAGGAATAGATTATGCCCTGCAAATTTGGTTTTTGGTTGCATTGGTTTTGCATGTTGCACCTCGTTTACTACATCTCACATTTACTTTACACTACTGAGAACCATTTTGCAAAGTATGCTCCTGTTTTAGATTGCTAGATGAATTTTTCAGTACAGGGTGTCCCCCAGGACATTGGTTAGTGGAGGTGGCGAGTGCTCTCAAAGTGCACATGTTGCATTAACATCATTAGTTTATGCTGAACGGTCTTGAATCTGCACTCAATCTGCATTACCATCCAACAATTATGTAAGTTTGGCACAAAAAAAACATTCAGAATGGATGATAAACATGATGGGTTATATTGCATAATCATCTTTATGAGGAGCTTAAAGTGTCAATCAACCCCAAAATCAAAAATACTGGTGGGTTTTCTTATTCCTTTAGAGCCATTTATTAACCCTATGAAACCTGAGCAAATTGGCGTGTTGTTAAACTTTTTTTAAAAAAAAAACATGGGGAAAAGGCAAGGAGCAACTTAACAAGTAATCTCCTTAAAATTAACACACAAAAAAATGTAAAAACCTAAAAATTTGGAGAAAAAAAAACAAAGAAAAAGAAATTATCTGGAAAAAGTGCTGAAAATAGTCATAATTCTGTATAATAATTTTAAATATATAATTATTTTGGACATTTTTCCCTCGATAAATGGGCATAATATCTGCATGTTTCAACATGCAGTTTTCATGAGAGCATGTAAAAAAAATTAAGCTTGTTTTTTATTAAAAGCTTCTTAAATTCTGTAAAAGAGTGTGCCTTGGAATTTTTTGGTTTTGACTTTTTGATAAAAGAAATAACGACTCTAACCTCTCCCTCCTTTCTTGGGTAAAGTAAAGTGTTTGTTTAGAGTAGCTAAGTTGTCCAGCTTTGCAATTAGTCTCAAAACTCTGGAATCATGTTGGCAGTTCTTAAATTTTCTTTTTGATTTGAAAAGACAAACACAGCTAAATGTTGATGGATTGACTCTGCAAAATAAACCACTGAGAAGCTGATATTTGTTTAAATCTTTGATCAACACAGGACTACACACTCACTGGGCACCTGGGGCTCTCTCTATATGATCATGTTCACTCTTACTCCGTCAGCATTAAATGTACGTCAGCAGTAAGCAGTAGGTCAGGCTGATGTGATGAGTCAGGACTTTACTGTTGATGTGAGCCGTGTCCCTCATGTAACATCTCACGATGATGACTGGTGTATGTACTTCTGCTTCTGGCTTTTCTGATGTATTTTGTGCTTTTTGCAGCACAACTGGAGTGAGTGGTTTAAAAGTAAATTTGAAGTAAATTCTGCCAAAAGTTGCACAGATGTGAAGTGATAGGTTCATTGTTAAAATTGTGTGTAGTTTGTAGACTACCAGCTTATTATGTGGTGACCATGTACTAATGTGGTAGAAATAGTGATTAAATGTGTGAAGTGTGGAACATCAGTTTTGCACAATATTTATATAACTAAAAATGATGCTTGGGAGGTTGCCGTATTATTTTTTTTTAGGTAATGGCAAAAAGAAGCAGCAGCACAATTGTAGATTTGTTTGTTTGTGGCTCAGTTGCATCTTGCGGATAAGTAATGTTTTTGTCAGTTTATTTTTGAGGACTGGCACAGCCACAAGTATGCAGGAGGCATGGGGTGACCATCATGCAAATATGTATACAGCTAAAATGGGTTTATCTGAGACTTAACCCTTTAAAACCTGAGCATACTGGCTGAAATTTAGCACAAAAAATGAATATATACATAAAATGGTTAATACTAATTGTAATATAAATGTAGTTTTCTCAACACTTTTTGATTTTTTTTTTTACTATTATCTAACAATTTCCAATAATTTCTCAAAAAAAGAACAAAATGTCGAACACAAAACAAAATAAATGATTATATACAGTTGTTTATTATTATTATTATTATTATTATCATCATTATTATTATTATTATTAACAGGAATTATAAATATAGTTTTCTAGAGATTTTTCTTTTTATGTCATTTTTAAAAAAACTTCATACTTATTTTATTGCTTGTTGTCTTTTTTAGCAATGTTTTTAAACAAAAAAACAAACAAATTTGCTGAGGTTTTAAAGGTTTAAATGCATGAGAAATGCGTGTGAATGCAGCACAGTAAACCTGATATCATTCCATGTTTTAAAGGTTTAAATAATCAGTCACTTTCATGTCCTCATCAGTAGATTAGATGTTTAAAGGGACTCCAGATAAAGGATGGCCACCCACGCATGGGGCTGTCAGATTAGACACACCTGAAAGAAACAGGCAAAATCTGTCTGGATTTGACTGACAATGTCTCTTATTACATCTTAAATTTTCTCAGTTAATGTATTGTAATAAAAAATTTTTGATTCTCTAGGTTTTATAGGAGTAATTGTGCAATTAAAGTGAAATGTAGATTTCTTTTGCAGATCATTGAGCTGGTTCCCAATGTTTCTGGCACCCATGGCAAACTATGATTCCTCAAAGTTACGAGACATACCAAATTTTTAAATTGGCCCAGTTTGTCTGGAAAGTCTAGAACACCGTACAATCATCAGACGCTGCTGGACAAGGTCCAAATTACATTAACAGTGGGATACTCTGATCTGAAGCATTCAAAACTGTTCATTAATTCAAGTAATGTAACATTTTTGTTTGGCAATATTTTTTTATATTTCAGTGAATTCCCAGAGGGCCTCTGAGCTCAACCCATTGCATGCATCCATGGCAGCGAGCCTCTCAAAGCACTTAATTTAATGAGTCCCATCTTTTTCAACAAAAAGAACAGAAAAAAATACGTTTTTTTCGCTTGTCTTCAGGGTGAAAAATTTGCACCCACCACTTGTAAATTGCGAGTGAAAAAAAAAACCAACATATATTGGCAAATTTAAAATAATGAGGTCAGTCGGCTTTTGGCTGGTTGTTGAAATAAGCCTACTTCTCTCCAAACTCTCGTTACTAGAACACATAAGTTGGCTACATTTTTTTTGCATGGACTTTGCACGCTGTGAGGTGAAATACAACGCATGAGCGTACTAACTTTTGTGCCGGTGATCCTTCGAGCTGATCCATGAGAAGTTTAGTAGTTTTAATATTTAGTATTATTTAGTACTGCAGAATGAACTTACAAAGAAACAGCTTAACATCCTTCTGTTTTAGTTTTATTCAAACATTCAAAATCAACAAATCTGGAGATGCATTTCACTGAAGAAGGGATAATAAAAATGGAATTTGAAAAGTGACTGAAGTCAGATAAGTATAGTTGAGTGAAGCTTTTCCCTCTGAGAATATTACTAAAGCACTTTACTTGAGTAAATGTACTAGGCTGAAAATGGGCTGAAAATTTTTTTAGCCAGGAAGTTTTTTTCAGTTCACCAGCCATTGGCAGATATAACAATAATCTGACTTTGTACCCTGCGTGACTCGTTTGTCTGTTTCCTCTTTTCCTTGGAAATGCCTTGGTCATGGTCGGGAGTTCCTTTTTTTTCTTCTTCTCTCAGCTCATTTACGAAACGTCTTGACGTTCAGAAGAAGATCTTAGAATGGGAGGAATCTTGTTTTTTTGGCTTAATTTGTAAACAGGGTAATCTTATCAAGTGAGCATGGTTAGATTAATTAATATCTTTATTCTGTGTCCCCTCGTGGTTTACAGGACACCATTACAGCGTTGTTGCAGTGATCAATCCAAAATACATGTTATCTTACTGCTCAGTCACCAAACATATTACTCTGCCTTTTATCTCTTGCCTGACAAACAAATTCTGCCATAAAAAAGATTACCTTTCTAAAACATAACTCAATTTTTTTGAATTTTTGAGCACAGAGGATATTTTGACGTGTACATTGTCAGTGTAAAATAAAAGAACAAAATGCAATCAGAGCTTGGTGAGGGTTTAATTGGCCAACATACTGGCGTCTGGGCAGGCCGCCTTAAATAACTCACTGGTCAGGTGTTCCAAGTTAGTGCAATGGCGCCTCAGCTGCACCCTGCCAAGGACACACACAGTGCACAGGACTCTGGAGCCGTCACAGTGGACAAGATGCTTTAATAATGTTATCTAAAAATGATGTCATACCCTGGTAGACAAGGTATGACTTGAGGATTTTAGGGAAACAAAACCAGTCTCTGAGTAATTTCATTGTACTTACAGAAAAATGAGGAAGAAATGAGAACCTCCACGCCCTCTTTGACTCTGTATTTAGACCTGTTTGGCCTTCTAATTCCCTGTGTGGTCTTCTTTGCCCCAACATTATGGTCTTTGTTAATGGCTGCCTTGTTTAGTTTTTTTCTTAAACCAGGCTCTTACACTGTTGCAGTTATTTCTAAACCCTCCCATTGTGTATCACAAAGGCTCTACTGAAGTGTGTTGCCCATTTTAAAGGAGCAGTGTACAAGATTTAGTGGCATCTAGCAGATTTCAACCAGCTGAAACTTCTCCCAATTAAAATCAGTGTTGAGCTTTTAACCTGAAATAAAGCAGTTTCACGATATGAATCAGTGTTTTTCTGACACTGTGTGGCATGTTGGAGCCGTTAGCCTAGCATCTAATCTGCTAATTTGAGCCCACCTTTTTTTTATCTGATAATTTAAGATCCAGACATTCAGCAGATTTTTACTGCAGAGATCTCTTCCTCTCCAAAACAAACTGACTAGTAGATTTAAACCAGTAAAAAGACAGTATAAATCAGTTTCACTGAAAAAAAAACAACCCCACAGAAACATGGTGGTGCAACTACGATTGGGCACTGAAACTTGGTACCAATGTAATAATAATATTTCTAAGTGTACTTTTAACCTGTTTCACGCTAATATATTCAGATACAGCTAATGCTTTAGTGGCTCATCCCTAGTTATTATTCACTAAAGAAAACATTCTTACTGTATTATATTCCCTTTTGCCAATATATCCCACTGAATCCTTCACACTGGACCTTTAAATAGTTAGTGCATCTGTTCCGTTTGTGTGTACACAAGGACTCAAAAAATGTAGCAATCAGTCATCTTTATCTTTCAGTTTTAAGTTCACAAGAGTGTTGAAATTATTGGGTTTAGTTATGTGAAAATGCCTGAGCTCTAACTTATTCAGCGAAAGGATTTTCAGCTTGTTTTCATTTCAGAGAACAGCATTTCCTTTTAGGCTTTTCAACTTTTGTTGAGGAGAAAAATGAGCATGAAGTTATTATCGGCCACTCTGTGTATTTTAATTATTTGAATTAGTTGGAATAATGAAGACCAGAATTTATTGCAGTCCTAGTTGACAGATAGCCATCCTTAGCTGCAGCACTGGTGGCTGCTGATGCACGCTGTCTGACTGGTCAGAAGGTAACGTGGTAAATGGTGTGATCTTTCATACTGAGAAGGAGGGTTTTTCCAATGCATGGGGGTACTTGAAGAAATGTTTTGTGGCCTTTACTTATCATGAGCACAACGACAACAAAAAAGGGGCAAAGAGGAGTTCAGACTTTAAATGTCAGCCAAAAATGGAACCTGACACTGCAGGGGAGAGGAGAATACTCTTGTTACAGGTTTATGTACTTCAGGTTACTATTGAAGTCTGTTGTGCTGATTGGATCAAAGTGCAGGGTGTGCAGCTTTCCAGACAGCAAGTCAGTGGGTTTCTATGGAGACACTAGAAAAGTAACACCAGAGAGTACACCCTTAGAAAAACAAAACAGGACTATATCATTCTGGGTTCTTGGTTATGTTTGCGTGTTGCATCCCATTTTCTACCTCTAACATTTACTTTATGCTACAGAGAACCATTTTGCATTTTGCTGCTGTTTTAGATTGCTAGATGAATTTTTCAATACGGGGTATCCCAGAGGAAATTGGTTAGAGGAGGTGGTTAAGTGCTTTTAAAGTGCCGATGTTCCATTAACATTATTAGGTGTTGCTGAACAGGTCTTCGTATTTGTCTGCACTTTATCTGCATAACCAGCCAAAATCAATACATAGCATAGTACTGCAACAGTTTTCCCTGGCAATACTGTATCCATACACGGATGCCAAGTATTGATTTTTGTATTTTAAAATTACAAATACAAATGAAACCCTTTGTAACCTAATAGAATAATGAAATCAATTGCTTTTTCCAGTCCACTAGATACCCTCAGCTGCGATAAAAATGATTTGAGTAACATGAACAAACGTAATTTTATAAAGATAAAAAAGATGTTGACAATTTTCATTTGGGGACATAATTTGCAGTTAAAAAATGGTAATAATTCACAATATATTGAAATGTGTTATCACAGCACTCAGCATATTGCAAAAAAATAAGAATGAATGTTGTATTATAAGTATCATGATAATATCATATCCTGGGGTCTCTGGTGATTCCCACCCGTACCAAGCAGTAATGTAACTTCTGCAGACTTTGGCATTTCACATATTTGTTAGCTGTGACAAACAGAAAACAAGACACAAACAAGTGTACAGAGAGGATAAAGATTAGCTCTACATTTAATTAGAAGAGAGCATAATGATGGAATAAGTATGAAATTAATAGAAATATGCAGCGGATTAAAATATTGTGTTGAAGTCACATATGTTTTGTTTTTGTGCCTCCCAGTGATGTGTCATTTTCAAGGCATTTTTCTTCGTAGGGTTGCAACAGTATAGGATTGTCATGATATAACTGTCTCAGAAAATATTGTGTTTTCACAGTATTACTGAATTATTATTGTTAGCAATCAGGATGACCCTTAAAGGAATGAAAACAGAAGTGTTAGTTTTGGTTGAGCATACATTTTATAGCTAAATTAAAACTATATTTTTGAAGTTAAGTGTGTGTTTAAAAGTCTCCCTTTTAAGAATAACTAAAATAAAGTTGAGATTCTCTGACCATTTTTTCCCAATATTGTAGATAAGCAAATGTACACTATGATAACGTCAACTTTTACATCACAGTAAACCTTAAAACTGGTATATCACTGCAACCCTAACCGAGAAAGAGGGCACTACAGGAAGGTTTATCTTGACAAACTGGAAACACTATTTGATGGGAAACAGACTTCAACACAGCACTGCCTTCTTTCAGTCGGCTACCTTCACAAATATATTTCCGACCTGTGGGACACACTGCTCTCTGCGGTATTTGTCTGTATGCCAGTGGTCATTTTTTGGGTTGATGTGTTTATTTTGATCTGATTAAAATGCATGTAGGTCTGCTATGATCCATTATGCTGTGATTGTGGCGATTGAAATGGTAATGTGGATGAAAGGTCAGCGTACTCTATTCTGCGATGTGACTACGGGGCAAGTACAGCTTGTGTAGTCGTGGTTGAATGGACGTCTGGAGGCTGTTGGCACTGTTGGCTGTGCATTTACCTCCTCCGGTGCTGTGATGTTAGTAGACAGGGTCTGGCGTGCCAATCAACAGTCCAAAGTTGCAATGGTATTAAATCAAAGGCGGCAAATATCCACATTTTCAAAGCTGAAACCAGAGAATGTTTGTTCATGCCTGATAAATGACTTACAATTCTGATAACTGGTCATTTAAGATCATTTATTCTCTATGACTGGAGGTTTGTGTAGAATCATACACTATATAACTTGGGCACAATTTCACATATGCAGGACCACAGTCGTGTGTTCCTGCTTCAGTTAAAGGCCTGAAGCACCTCAGGTTCAAATCAAATCAAACGGGAATGTTTCTCTCCCTTAAGGAGCTTCTGACCCACTTTAAACAGTTGGCTTCATGATGGCGTTTCAGTGACTAAAAACAGTTTTTATAGGTTTTTCCATCCTGTCAAGAATATAATTCTGGTGTAAATACCTACAATCCTTTCCGCCAAAATGTTTTTTCATCCTTATTTGTAAAAGTTGAAAACTTTTGACCTTTTGAAGAAAAGTAGTCGACCTCACAGCGGCACAGTAACTCAGCTACATCTGCGACCTCTCCTGGGTTTCTATTATCGCTGTGTGCTCCATTTACCCACCTGGACAGACACAGTCCAGACTAAAGTGGGTGTCAAGGTCAGACAGTGTTATTTTAAGACCTGGAGTCATCACTACCTCCAGCAGGGCTGACTGAACACAGCACTGCAAAATAAAAAACCCAACTTTTTCTTACTACAGAGATTCTCTTGTTGAAGGTGAACTAAATCTTGCAACAGTTTTCTTTCTACTTAAGTCTGACCATTTTAGTATTCACCAAACTGTTGCAATATGATTTATAGCGACAGTTTGTGCCAAAATCAGATTGTGCTATTTATCAGTCTAGATTGTTTTGGTGTGAGTTGCTGCATTCTGGAGATTTTGGCCATAGAGACATCTGATTTCTCTCTGATGTAATGGAACTAGATGACACTTGGCTTGTGGTGCTCAAAGCGCCAAAAATATATAAATAAACATTTGAAAAACTCAACAGCAATGTCACTTGTCTCCAGAAATCATGACCTGCTTATTCAAGATAACCCATAGACCTTGTTGTGAGCAGTTTCACTTCGGAACTATTTTCTTTCCACTGAATTATGTGATTGTTGTGTGGGAAAATGTGTGGAAGCCCTGAATGTAAACATGTCTTTACAATAAGTTTAAACACTAGGAACTTAGTATTAGGTAAATTGCATGACATTAGAGAGCCTGCTTGGTTTAAAATTAGATTTGTCTACCAGCTTAGTTATGTCTAGTCAGCCAGCCAATCGAATTGTCACTGTGCAGTCTTTCAGACTAATGTCTCTTTCTCCTGTCATGCTCTTCTCAAGTTCTCCTCCTCCTCTCAAAAAGCACCTGATGAAGTCCTACAAAACTAAATTGTATCTCCAAACTCTGAAGGTATCCCTGGAGACACACATAAGGAGGCTTGCAGGATACTGAAATGTAATTGGCTTAAATCAAAAGTGGAAGTTTTCTTCCTCTCATTGAATGGTGAAGTAATGAATCCTAAAACGCGGAAGTCCATTAGTCTTTTAGCACTTCTGGTTCCCTCTTCTTTAAGTCTATGGGTTTTTTGAATGAGTTTTTGGTAAAATGCCTTAAATAGGGTCTGTGGTTGACACAGGCTAAAGATATTGAGACGTTTTGTTCTGCAACATAAAAAACCTCCACTTAAACACAATTTTGAATTTTTTAAGGTTTTACTCGTCTTCAAAAAAGGTGGTTGGTAACAAGGGGCTAAATGGGACCACAGTTCGTCTGGAATGTTAGACGTCATCACAGCGGACACAGAAACTCAAACCCACTTTACAGCTTTACAGAGTCACACTCGAACTTCTAGATTTATCTGTTTATAATAATTTTCTATGATTTTCTATAACGGGTTTTTACAGTGTTTGTAGTTGTGACTGCAGTTTAGTTTGTGTTTAGCCTAACAATAGCTTTTTGCTTCTGATGATTTCCGCTTCAAAACACACAAAAGTGGTGTTCATCTGTGAAGATTATCATGCTGAACAAAATATGTAAGACTCATAAAAGGAACCAGTGCAATGCCAACTTCCTGGTTGACCTACAAAAATATGTCATTCCTTCACCGCTCTATTGCAAGAGAGTGTTCATGAATCACAAGCATGCTCCGTCTGCTGCTTGCTGCATATTTCTTTTTCTTTTTTATTTTTTTGACACTGTAGCCAAACATATTGATAACCACATAATCTGGTAGCCAATCACCCTTTATGGCTCATTATTTTTTTTTAGATATTTCTGCAGATAGATAAAGAAATACATTAAAAGATTTTGGCAGCACAGTATTCATGTGCTGAATATTAGATGGTCTCTGTTATCACACATTTTGAGACTTTTTTAAAAAATGTTTCTTAAACTGGTATTGAATTTAACCGCTCACCTGCCTCCCTGAACCCCTATCTGCTAAACTTCATAACGATCTCTGTACATCTGTGTGACCTTCAATGCTGAATACAGTCGTTTTATCACTTAAAACTGTCACACAACTTATCACTTGGCACTGTCACCACTAGCTTTAAGACTGCTGTAATTAAACCTTTGGTGCTTACTGAGAAGTCCCTAATCTTTCATTTTATTCAAAAGGACTAGAACGATATGTGTCTCAGCTATTTTCAGCCCACATGTAAGTTATCTTTTTGAACCTTTTTTAATCTGCTTTCAAGGCCTGTCACTCCACTGAAACTGCTTCTAAAGTAGTAAATGATCTGCTGCTTACCTCAGATTCAGTTTCCACCTTTGTGCTTTTATTACTGGATCTCAGCATGGCTTTTGACACCATAGTTCACTGCATACTCCTCAGCCGCCTGGAAAATCAATGTGGCGTCTCCGGCCTATTGTAAGAAACACTATAAAGAGTCAATATTAGATAGCTATTGATTGATGACGGCTCAATCTGCCAAACACTTAGCTGATTAATGAACCAAGTGTTTGGTCTGTAACAGCAGAAAATGGGGGAAACTGCCCATTAAAAGACTTTAGAGCCCAATAGGACATCTTCACATGTCTTGTCTAAAACAAAAAACAAAGGAGATTCAGTTAAGGCCAACTGGAGAGAAGCTTGAAATCTTTGCATTTTAGAAACTGGAGCAAATTTTGGTGTTCCTGTTTGAAAATATCAGTGTGTAGATGAGTGCCTTTCCTAAGCAGAGCCACTCTCTTCCCACTCATGACCTAAATATGTTTGATCTACAATAGTGACTCAATCTGCCAGTTTAGTTTTTCCTTGTTAGTACTTTTCTTTAAAGGGACAGTTTGCTGATTGTCACCCAGTTTTGTATCATAACAATGTGGGTAGTATGTATCAATGAACTGAAACTCATATGGCTGATGCAAAATATGTCATCTGAGTTTGGTTAATATGACTGATCAAATATATACCAAGATTATGTCATGTTTTTCAGAAACATATTTTAGTGCCTTGTTTAGTTGTAATATTAAGAGTTTGTGAACAGGAAGTCGGCGCCAGCATTTGCTGCATAGTGTAAAAAAGGCCGAAAAAACATATCAAACAGTAAAACCAAGCCATGCTGATCAGAAATAAACCAAGATTCTGCCACTGAGTTGCCAATTTCTCTGCTCAAATGTTTTTAGAAAATATTTTATCTTACTGATTAACTGTAATATCAGATTGTTTGTTACCAACTGGACGCCATTGTGTCAAACGGATGAATTTGCATCACATCACCTTTTATTGTTTAGCGTTTATTGTTCCGATGTGGCGCAGTGCATTCTGGTAGTTGTTGCTTTTCTACCTATTAAACAAAAGCAAACACCACGGTCTTTTTTCTGTTTTCTCTGGTCATTTAGCAGCAATTTCAAAAGTATTTTAGTCTTTCTACTGCATAGACAGCCTTGTTTTATGAAAAGACCATCTTTTCAACTGTAAAATACTTATTTTACTTTACAAATTCAGAAAACCTTCAGCCCAATCATTTCATCAAATTAAAAGTCAGATGTGTTTTTTGGCAGTTTTGGATAATGTGGAAAAATTCCTTCTTGGTTCTGATTTTTTTTCCCTTTGTCAGTCCTTGTATGTCTGACGTCCTTCAGAGGACAGTAGAACAGATGCTAGCCAGAAGACATTTTCCGGACACTGAGGTTTAGTCCTCCACTAAAATATTGATGTCATTTCATCTTCAGTTGCAAATGCAAACACAAGGAAGTGAGTTCCAATGTCAGCGGTGTGTTTTTTCTATGTGAACACAATAATATACAAAGAGGGTTTTTCTCTCTTGTCTACTATGTTTATTGAGCTGTATTAATGACGCCGTTTCAAATCAATGGCCAGTATGAGTAGTGACTTGCACAAGTAGAGCTGGATGGATTATTTCACTGCAATTACCGGATGTTGCTACAGAGGTGCAGCTGTGAAAATGTAAAGCAAGTTTAAATTCAACACATGGAGCTGGCGTATCTCCACAGTGGCTCAGCAGCGGCTGAGATCTGCTCTCAATGCCAGCTAGTTCTCTTTAAAACAATTTGTTTTGAAATTAAAGCACTGCAGGGAGTCTTACTGGGACTAAATAAAAAGCAAATTAACTCTAAACACTTCAGTTTTCTTCATGCTCCCTATGTGTGTGTGTGTGTGTGTCTTCCTCTGTAGGTACAAAGACAGAATGTGAAGCCAACCAGTTTCAGTGTGGAAATGGTCGCTGCATCCCGTCTGTCTGGCAGTGTGACGGAGATGAGGACTGCACCGACGGCAGCGACGAGAACTCCTGTGGTGAGATGCCAAACACAAACTGCTGTGAAACACTACACACACATTCTGAGCAGAGTACTACATAACTGAGACCAATAGACACATAAACATATACACAAATAATGGAAAACAAACAGATTAAAAGATTACTGTAATAGAATGTGTTTGTGTTGAGTTTAAAGGAATAGTTTGGATCTTTCAGGATCCAAAATTAACATCCTCCGCACACCAAATGCAGGTAGATTTTCTGTTGTGCGAGTAAATCTCAGGAGGCTGTCAGCCACACTGTTTTTTTACCAAATTGTAATGCAATAAAAATGGGAAACTGTGCTTAGAGACGGTATTTTTGTGTCATTCACGGTCAAGCTGCTTCTGTCCTCTGTTGCTGTCTGTCTGTGTCTGCGACGAGTTTGGGACTCTCAGCAACAGGGACTCAATGATGCATTCACGTGCACCTTGTAAATTTTGAAATTTACATTCCTTTGTACGGACAAGCTCAAAACCACCAACTATGGCACATTCAAATGCACCCTGTACTCATTTGAGTGTAATCTTTACTCGAATGGCTATGAAGGTTGTTTGAGAAGGAAGAGCATTTAAATTATTCAGTGCTTAAATTGTAACAAAACCCCATTCATCTCTACATAGGCAGATTTTATATTTTTTTTAATGACCAAATCGCATTTTAAATGTCCTTGAAATGTGTGGCACTTTGCATTTTGCTTTATGAACATGACTCATTATCCTACAAACGGGACCGAAACCCCCCAAAAAAGTTACCAAAAAATATATTTTTTAAAATAATATGTCTCAGACAGATAAATCTTTATGAACATGCAATTACATATAATCAAAATGAGGTTGACGGACTAGTATTTCTGGTGCTGTGTAACGACAGTCAAAACTTTTAATCGACGAGTTGACTAATCACACACATTCCTGAGTGAGCCACCATGTTACACTGGATGACATTGTTCGTCATTACAATGAACACAGATGTATATAGTTGCTATAACATCAAAAAAAAATTTAATCCACAACAAAAAATGCAACATCTACTCCAGATTGATTAAGAACTGCAATACATATACAATGTTATGATTACAGCTGTTGTAGGCGAATCTTAAAATAAAATTATATTTGTGAGCAGTTTTTAAAGATTTATTTCTTAAGGAAATGACACATGTTGGTCATTTCATGGTATATTTTGCCAATAGTAAAACTACAAAATCAGCTTTATCCTTTTAGCTTTCGTCATAAATGCCTTTTCTCACTATTAACCTCCTAACAGTTGTGACAATTTGTATTTGTTAGGATGTTACCGATTGTGCTTTTCTTTCTGTGCGGATCAGTCGCCATGTCCATTGCTGCTGGTGTGAGTTGTGAATGTATTGTATTTACATAGTTAATGTGGCCTTTGATGGAGCGTGGGGGCGAATTGATGACAACCCATCTTGGTTACAATTGAGCACTGTTTCCTGCCAAAGTGAACAATATGTAAATGAAGCTGGAAATTGAGTCTGACTTGTATCTTGAAAGGTCACCTCACAGGGTGCCAGATTAGCTTTTTACATGGTGGGACTGGTGCCAGTAGTTTTTCTCTCTCCAGTTACAAGCTCTGGCACTCAATTTGGTGGCACCTAAACATTTAATGGAGGGCCACAGCATGGAGTATTCAACTCTTAAGCCCACTTTCCTCTCCACATGCTTTGCTTTTTAGCCAAATGGATGCAAAGCATCAATGAGTAAGAGCAAATTCAAAGCATTTTCATAAAATAGTATGCTTCATGCCTTCACCTAACTTCAACCTTGAGGTTAATATTGATACCAAGGACTCAGTGTTACTCAGTGCTTTTGTGTTGGTTAGAAACTTTGAGGTAAATACAGTTGCAGACGGCTGTGACTAATCTGTACCTCTGGCCTTGAATAAATCTCCTCCATTGCTGTAGGGCTGCAAAATACTTTTTTTGGTGGTTAGTTTATTATTTTTCCTGGTTTATTTAGTCTATAAAAAGTCTGTTATCATGAATGACAAGTTGAAATAGCTTCTTTAGTCTGACTAACAGTCGAGATTCAGTTGATGGTTTGTCTTTGGATGGGTGTTACGTAATTTCATGTAAGGCACATTGCATTTACTTCCTTTTATGCAAATGGCAATACTCTAACTGTATCGTCAACCATCTAGCTTTTCAAAGGTTTCTACCAGCCTTACACGATAGAATTTACAACAGATTTCAAGCAAGCAAATTTCCAATCTCACAATTAATTCATGAGTTTACATCAGTGGGTGTGTGATCTCGATAGTTGGGTTTAAGATAAAACTCAGTCCGAGCTGTCTAAGTCAGTCATTTTCTCATGTCATGGTTACGATACGGTGTTTCCCACAGAATTAGGTTTTATGTGTGGCTGCAACTTATACTTTTTACTACTTTTACTTTTACTTACCCTATTATATCATTTTGTGTCAGATTAAAAGATGTTTGCAGGTCTATGAAGTCAGCACAAGCAGAACTCGAGTTCTTCTTTTCCGCAGCTGCAGTTTGTAGAGTTTGATTTGCAGGATGGATAATTAATCAGTCAATCCAATCATAGCTGATAAGAGCAGATAGTATTGATGGATGTGAGGAGCAGCTGCTGCAGAGGCGAATTAAAACTTTTAGACCCAGAGTCCACCCTGCATTCAGAGTGTGGTGCAATATATAACCAAACAGTATACATATTCCAGTAGCACTCCTAATAAATGGTGCATCTCCAAAAATATATAAAATCAATACGTTGTGGCAGATTTTTTAAGATTGTGGCAGGTCGCCACAAAAAAAAAACAGTATGGGAAACCGATCAGACCGCTAAGTAACTTTAAGACCAGTAACAGAAAAACACTGCAAAGGCACAGCATTTTAATAGGCTGAGTAATACTAGAAACAGGGCAGTGAAGTACTTGGAAAAAACAGGTAGACAGGATAAATAAGGCCTTTTAATAAAGTCAGTAGGTCTGTACTACTGAACTTGACATGTTCACGAGTTGTTTGTGGTCCATCCTGAGAGGATCCGTAACCCACTTTTTGACCACAACCTAACAGTTGGGAACCACTGTTCTAGTGTATGGTAAGGTGTATTACTAGGTGTATCACTCACAAATTTTCTGAAAACTTTGGAAATACCTTGCTTCTTCTTTCTTATTGCCTTGCATCTTCATAATCCATAAACACGCTGCATTAAATAAAAAGTCTGCTGCACACACATCCATCGCTTTTATCGTACACATACTGCACAGATGGTGGCATGTGTTCTCACTCCTTCACATAGCGACGCATGGATGTGACATGACATTCAAAACCCAGCATGTTAACTTGGCCCCACCAGGAGACTTCCCCATGTCCCTTGAGACAGAATGACCTGGTGATGGGAAGGTAGCAGATAGAGCAGAGCTAAATATGGATATGAGAGGTGTGTGTGTGTGTGTGTGTGTGTGTGTGTGCGTGCATGTGTGTGTACATTACATTTCAAATCTTTCTCTTTTTTCTTATGTCCCTCATCTATCTGGGTCATACTATACTGAGAGGGAGGGAAGAACAAGTGAAGGAAATGAGCACGGAAAAGGAAGAAAACAAGGAAAGGAGGAGGGGAATAAGAGCAGCTGATCACACTGCAGGGTTGATATTTGGGGAAAAAAAATCCTGATTACCAGAAGACCCCCTGAGATAAATACACAGGATTTCCCGAAGGACATTAATTGCAACATGTATTTCCTTAATTCTAAAAGTTTGCATCCTAAATTAATGGACATTTCCACAGGAGTTAATGCAATGAAGTTCAACACTTCTTGTATTTTTTTTACGATAGCCATGGCCAGAGGCGTAGAGCCCTAAAACCATTTTAGTACCTTCAGTTTCCTCATCTCAAAGTCGATGGGTTTATTTGAAAAGGTTTTTGTTTAGATGCCTCAAATATGATACGTTGCTAACACAATTTCAAGAGATGTCTATGAAAGGACAAGTGCTAACAAGTGGCCTAAAAAAACTACAGAACGTCATCAGATCGAGCAAAGTCAACTTTACTATCAATTCTGCCATATGAACAGGACATAGATGGGATTTAAATACTATTTCTCCCAAACTGTACGTGTAAACATGAAAGTTCACAAACAAAAGAAAAGAAAAAGTATAAAGATTAGTTAAATACTGAATACTGAATAAAAGTAATAAAATTATAGTTAAAACTTCATGTGTAGAGCAGCAACTTCAAGTATTTCTGTTATGCAGTGAATGATTATTTTGCAGATAGGATGAATAGTGTAAACATAAATAATTCAGATGTAATGAAGAGTGCAATAAAGCTTACGTATGTGTGAGTGAGGCATTTGCTCCGAAGCATTTCCCGGGACAGGGACACGATCAAAGCTAAACCAATGCCCAGTGTAATTGAAAATGTCTGCAGGAAGTGTTGCCTTTCATTGCTTTTACTGCAATAACCAGGATTTTCCACAAGCGTCATGACCAAGACTTTAAAACATTTCCAACCCACTACTTTCTTAATGTTCCAAGCCATGTGACTGTCAGGTTTTAGATCTTGGTCATTTTTTACTCTTTCATGAAGGATTTTAGTCATCAACACTGTAGATCTTGCATTGTCAAGGAGGCAAATGTTAATGTACTGGGCTTGCAGTATCACCCAGCTGGACATTGTGGAAAACACTAAATAAATGATAATCACAATGCACTGAGCTGAAAGTAATTAGTAGTCAGAGAAACTGATTTGGAACAAAAGAATGGCAGTCATGACCTAAATCTGGTGTTGCACTGATGGAGATAGTGTTCATTTATACTAAGTTTATCCAAACAAGAGGTTAACATGGAGGCTGTTGGGTTTTCATCAGCAGCCAATCAAAACAGGAGCAGGTCACTTAATTTTCTTTTGGTGACATTAGGCAGGTTTCCATTACAGATGTTCGCAAAACTAAAGCAATATTTGTGAAATGTCGATAAAAAACAATTGCGAGATGACTGCATTTCCACTGAGTGATGCTATGTGACTTCTCCTCTCGGGATAACAGTCTAAGAAGCATGGGGATGGATGTTCAAAACATTAGCCGCTATATTATTCTCTTGCAGCCACCGCACTAGCTGTCATTATTTCAAATCAAAGACGATGTAGGCATATTATGGTAGCAAAAATGAAAAGATAAGCAGCCCCTAATACGTGGGAGCGGTGATAGTCCACCATTTCACAGAGGAATTATGGAGGAATTATTCCATCATGCCCGGGGGAGTCACTTCCTACCGACAAGTGTGGGCAGTTTTGCGAAATATGGCTTTTTGGAATCAGCTAAAATCCCACCTCATGTAAACATAAAAACGTTTTTGTGATAAATTGGAGTTTTTTGTTTTTTTTTTTTTAATTGACGTCTTTCCATCAAGCATTGCATTGTGCAATGCATTTTTTATTCTCTATTTTCAATTTGCACAATCTGAGGGTTAATGGAAACATGCCTAGTGAAGTGATGATGGACTAAAACAGATTTTGGCTTTCTGCCCATAACTGGTTTCACCCCTTTGCTCTCTCTCTCTCTCAGCCGCTGACATGTTGTTGCGTTTGACTGTCCGTCTGTTATTTAGTCAGCGGGAGATCAGAGCTGCTTTGACTTTCAACCCAGACAGAACTGAGATGTGTGAAAGATGAGAGACCAAAATTAATTCATAAAAGACGTTTGGTAATGAGGCCCGCTGCGACTCTGCTGTTGTGGCTCAAATCGGAGTTGGTTGTTTCTTGAGCGCATGTTTGTATTCTGGTCAGAGAGACTGAGGAAAGGCCTCAAAGAGACACCCGAGCCCTGCGAGGAGGTGGAGATGTTGTCGTTGTATTACTGTTTTTGAAAAACCTCAAATCTTCTTTTTCAGACAGACCATCAGGAATATTTCAAGTTTTCCTTAAAGCATTCACTTTTTAGAATCTGCCTTATTTCTTCCTGGTTCCCTGTTCACTTGATTTGCACGACATAAACATAACCTGGAGATTGAGTTCGATGATTCATCACTTTATATCAAGATTGTGGTTGCAATTTATAATTCAAATTGCAAGAGCCTTGATTCTAATTAGAATTTGCATAATTAAAAGTCTCTTAATAAGCTGGAGGAAGTGGAAGGTTTAGTATAGTTTGAGGCCATTACTTTTGCAGCTCTATATTTACTGTTGCAGACTCATTTACTCACTTGTAGTTGATTTTGAGAGTTGGCTGAACCACAAAAAAGAAAGACAATGTTGGATGTCAATTTCAAGTACTGTTACAATAAATTTAAAGTACTGTTAAAAAAAAGCTAAATAAAGTGCTGTTACAATCCAGTTAAAGTATATAAGTGAAAGTATTGCAATACAGTTAAGTACAGTGCTGTAGTACAGTTAGGTAAAGTATTTTTACAATAAAGTGTGGTAAAAGTAAATAAATCGAGTTGACTTCTTGTCAATTTTTGCTCAATATAATCAAGTTTATTCTATATAACTTTCTACAGTTCACGTGCTCAACAACATGCAACTGCATTGTTTTATTTGGTTCAATATGATTTAAGAAGAAGCTATATTATTTCAAATTGCAATATCTGTCAGAAAAATAGCTGTTGGTTATTTTTCATTCAGTTCTACTGCGGGAGAGCCCTGACTGAAGGTCATCGGAGTTGTTTTTAAGCCTGTCTTTATCTTCCATGTTCATCTGTAAAGCAAGAACTCTCTGCAATATAATCCACCTCATGGTCAAAACTGGAGGATTTTTCTTCACTTGTAATTTCACTTTATCTGTTAGCTGTCTTTCCCGTTCTTCTGCTTTTGATGGAGACGGGTGCAGCAGTCAAATCTCCAGAGGACAGCTTTGAATGTATTTTTAATGTAGATGTGGAGTTTGGGCTTTGCTTAATAAGACAGCAACAAATTGTTAACTCATGACCTTTTCCCCTGATAAAGTAAGAAACTCAGTTTTGTGAGCAATTCATATTTATGAGGTGTGCAAGTATAGTTTCAGTCTTTTTCCCTTCTCCTTGTATTATTTGTGTGTTTCTATTTCATTGATGCAAGATGTTTCATTAAAGAACACAAATCCATCTCTGTTTTTATCTCCCGCTGCAGTTAGAAAGACTTGTGTGGAGGTGGACTTTGTGTGTCGCAATGGCCAGTGTGTCCCGAAGAGATGGCACTGTGATGGAGAGCCGGACTGCGAGGACGGGTCCGATGAGAGCGTCGAAATCTGCCGTGAGTAGATTGTTTCCTCTCTGATGAACTTCACACAGCTTTTGTCAGATTGTTTGTGATGATGGAAACTTGTCTTCCACAACACATGTGAGATATATGTCATTATTATTGATATTTCTGAAAAAGCATTAATGCAATTAATTAATGCAGTTAATAAAAAACCCACAATTTTACATTACTGCTTTGAAAGAAAAAGCTAAGTTGATCTAAGATGATTGATCTCTCCTTTTGAGGCAGTCGTTGAGTTTTGATTATTTCAATGCGCTGAAAATCCACTTGTTAGAAACTTGAAACTTGCTTGAGACAGTAATTTCAGGACAGTTTTATGTCTATCTACTTAGGGCAACTTCAGTCTGTTCAACCTGGACCATATTTGATTTGAAGTTTGTAACGGGAAAAAAAAAAGATCCCTACAGAGATGGAACTTTTTGTTAAAGAGTTTCCTTTAATTTAGCCAGAAACAGCCCAATAATTGCCATCAGCAGACTTGCCGGACTCCATTTAGTAAACAGTCATTTCTAGCGTGTATAGAGCATATTTTCATGTCTAACTGGATGAATTAAAGGTTTATTTTAACCAAACCAAAGTTGCTGATAATGGAATAGTGGAGAGAAGAACCAAGATCACTTTTGCAAGTTTTGTATTGTTTTTGTCGACTTTGAACCATGTTTCACGATCGTAAAATCAGTGTTTATTTAAACATAGACTTGAGGTCTGGCAAAAGTGATTTCGGGGCTGTTTCTGTTTAAACAAAAAGGATTTTACTCTGAAACCAACTGCATGGTCTTTTTCACAATGTTGTCACAGTTATGATGTGATATTATATGAGGCTCTCTGTGGCAAAAACAAGCACTTTTTGTGGACATAAATTGATGGAGCATAATAGCACGGTGTTGCTATATTGCAGCTTGTTTGATGGTGCTGGCTGCAGCCCTCTTGCTCAGTACTGGACCAATTTTTAGAATTACTGTCTACAATTGTCACAGAGATTACATAAGAAAATAGGGTACATGTTGAAAAAAATCAGAACTTAGACCTGGAATATAGGTTGTAGTATAGTTATTTTGCAATTGCACAGATGCAATTGGATACGTTGTTCGTGCATAAAAATGCAGGACGCATTCATTGTTAGTTTGTGTTTCAATGGGAATTGTGACATTAAGAAAAATGTCACAATTGAAAATTGTGTGTGAATATCTTCAGTATTATCCTTTAAATCATTAAAACAAGTGCCAGTTAACCTCTAAAAACAAACATTATCTCCCACCTGTGAGAACACTGCTGTACGAAGGTCAGCTGTTCCAATAGCTCCGGTTAGAGCAGCGAAACACGTAAATGCAGATTAACAACAATGCGAAACCAGGACATGTACACATGTGTCCCCCAGGAGGTCGGACAGTGTGAGCAGCCTTAATTACTGCAGTGTCTCACTGCAGCGAGGAGCACGGCTCACACCACAGCATTAAATAGGCAGGACAAACTGATCTATTCACCCTTTTGGGGCTCACATCCATGAGTCACCGATTTGTAGTAAATATAAGAATAATGTTGGCTCACTGGTCTGGGAGCTGACATTAGAAGGTGTTTGTTTTAGTACTTTTTCTTTTAGCCCTTTGAAGCCTGAGCAAAACTGGCTATGCTTCTTTCAAAACATGGGAAGCAGGCAATGGGTAACTTAAAAAGGGAAAATGTCTATGAAACTATAATTCTCATAATTACAAAATTAAAATTATGACAATTTTATAATTTTTTTTTAAGTACCTTTTCAGGTTATTTCCTTGTTTTGTTCTACTCTCTTTTTCTCTTCAGTAATTTTCAGGTGATTTTCTTTGACTTTTTAGCCATTTTAGCATTTTAGTTTCATTATTATTTTCAAAATCTACGTATTTCTTAGAATTGGAGGAACATTTCTTACAGAGTTGCTCATTGTCTTTTTTCCTTTTTTTTTTTTTTTTTTAAAGAAATTGAAGTTCAAAGATTTAAATACTTGTGAAAAGTGATGACAAAAAAGGCTCATAAGGATGAAGTATTATCAGCAAAATATTTTACATTTTTCTGAGTAAAGGTTTGATGGCAGGACTTTACTTCAGTTAGGTTTCCGAATACTTCTTCCACCGCTGAGATAATATATTTTGAATTTTTTTTCCTTGAGGCTGAAAACAGTGCAAGACACATGGCTGATGACTTTTCGAGTTAGCATCCAGCTGCAGAGTTTTCTGACCATGTGACCGCATAGTAGAGATTTCCTGCTGTTTTTAGCTGCATTTCACCGTTGCAGAAATTAAATGTGGCACTTAAAAGCAGCAAGAGGGGGTCCCCTGCGAGCATCCCTGTCACATAAATAAGTTGTTTAAATGGAACTAAGGCGAGCCGCTGAGCTTTGAATGGTATAGCTGTGATGTGGGGTTTTGACGAGGTGCTCGTCAGAATCAAAGCGATGCGAGATGGTGAAAAGTATTTATACTGAAGTTGTTTTTAATGAGAGTCTCCCATCTGCGCTGCATTCACTGCACCGTGGTAAAGACAAATGGACTATGGCGTTTCCTCAGGTACAGAGATAAATATCAGAGGAAAGATGAAGGCACTTCATCAAACACACGTTGGTTTGATATTCACTGCTCGCTGAAATCTTCCTGAATGCTTAAAGCAAGTCAAATAAAGAAAGATAGAAGGCGTCTTTCATCCATGGTACTCTAAGTAACCACTGAACCTCAGGTCTAGGATGGCACAAGTATCAGTGGAGCACAAAGAAGAAAGGCTCGCTGGAGTGTTGATGACACATTGAGCACTTTATTTTAATATCTAAGCAGTAGAAAATACAATAAACTGTCAGCTGCTATTTAACAAACCAGTTTCAGCATTTTTTTTCGTGCTAAAGTTTTACTGCATGCCATTACAACATACAGCTGAATGAGCTGACAGCAATTTTAAACATAAGAATAAATGCTTGCTTTTTGTGCAAAATGTTCAAGGTATAGACGTATTTGCATACCTGTTTACAGAAGAGGTGCATAGGGAATACATTTAATGAGAAAATGCGTAATTACTTGTACAAAATGGTTTTAGTACAACCACCGTGATCAGGCATTTCATTACGAGACAAATGTCAACAGGTGTCGTAAAAAATTAGGATTCAGACTCAGACTCACACTTAAACATACAGCAGGCAGCTTTATTATCAGCACTGCTACAGTCAGGGTGTCTAGTTGTTTACCAGCAACATTTTTGACCTGCTTCTGGTCATAATGTCAGGTAAAAACATTTCCCTCTGACAGTATATAATATGTAGGCCTAAGACTGTCCTAACAGCAAGTGAGCAAGTATCTCTCTGTCCAATATTGTGCATCTCTAGATTCCTGTGTATCCTTAAGAAGTCTTAACACTTAAGAATACATCATTGCAAAATAAGTCTGTAATTGGTATTAAAATGTCTTAAATCAATCTGTCAAAAGTCTTAAAAATGTTAAGACATTGCAAGAAGAAGTTTATAAATCTTTCTCTGACATTGCATTGTAAAATCTCAAAAGCATCGATAACATATTATTATTAGTAGTAGTCATGGTAAAAAATTATGTTACTAAAACTGATGACGGTGATGATAACATAATTTTGATTTATTTAATATTTGCTAATATTGAAGGTCTTTTTAGGAGTGCCCCAACAGGAGTTTTGTATGGAAGTTAGGAGAGAATAGATGGAAGAGAAGATTAAGAACAAATAGGAGCGATTCTTGAGTCAGACGCTGAATATCAAGTACAACCTGAGAGTTATCCACGCTTCATCTGAGCGTTTGTGAAGTGCTGTGTGCTGTGGAAGCAGAGGTGAGCGTGACAGGGTTATACTCCAGCTGTTTTTGCACAGCAGTCCTCTTTGGTTTTTTGCCGCAGTGTGTCAACACAGCAGGTTGAGTGCACAAACCCGAAAACAAGGCAAAAATAAATTCTTTACCTCCTGGCTGAAAAGACAACAGCACTGCATCTTAGAGTCGGGCAAATCCCTCCTGCACTCTTGGATGGGGATGTGTGGCGCGCTCTGCCAAAATAAGAGCGGTGCAGTTTGGGGAGTCGTTCAAGCACCAGAGTTATTCAAAGCCTCCGGCTGTGTGGAGCTGCCAAGACCCGTCTGAGTTTTACTGTTAGAAAGTTTGAGTTTATCACCCCGTCCTTTGTGTGATTCGCCCTTTATCACAGAAGACGCAGCCGACCACCCGCTCCGAACCATCTGGGTCATAAAAGACCTGAAGGGGCAAACGATGACCTGATTGTTAAATCTTGTTACTTTTAATAAATCTTTATTAGTTTAGTAATTACATGACAGTATGTGGCTTTGCCAACAGTATAAAGGTTAACTGGGACATTTCCCAAAGCAACAAAGAACGAGGTTTGAGTCAAGTCAACCTGTGACACTGCTGAATTTTTCATGATAAAACAATAAGCTTATTTCAGGCTGAAGTTTGCCTAATTTTAGGCAAAATGGTCAACTTGTTACAGTTTGTTTACATCTTCAGTCTCACATTGAGTTCTCAAAAGGCAGAAAAAATTACAATTACAAGAGAAGCTCCCATGACCTGCACACGAAAGAGAAGTCTTGGCCTGCGTCTCCCAAAATATTAACCGTTCTCTCATAGACTTCGGCCAATAAGCAATAGGTTCAGAGATTGTCATTAGTATGTTGCCATCTCACTTGTAAAACCTTGCAAGTACACAGGAAAGGGTTTCACTTTTAACTCCTTTTGCTATGAAATATGGCCATGAGATTTCTAAAAAAGCTTTCATCTTAATTCAGATAATTTACACGGCAATGGGTCTTTATGACATGTTAAACTTTTGTTGCGATTTGGCCTTTTGTTCACATGACAACGGCGTTTTAGGGGCCTAAAAACGCAAACTTTGGAAACCAGGCTCCAGAGTGTTATCATTTGAAAACACAACTCCTTCTGTCACTGTGTAAACTGGCTATACGCGAATGTCGTTCTCACAGTGTTATCATATGAATGTGGATTTTTTTTCAAAAACGCAATGGAAAGACTTTTCTGTTTTCAGTAGGGCTGTTCGTGTCGAAAAGTGGCCTCAGTCAAGTTCATATCAAAGTCTTTTTTAACCTACTTATAGCAAAAATTCTTAACAGTTGCAAACCTCTTTAGATTATATAAAATGATTAGAGCAGACAACAATGCCAGACCCTTCCCTGATCCTGAAAATCATCTTTTAAAATCGTTATTTCTGGTTAAATTTATCTTTTCTTTCTCTTTAATCCCTGTTTTTTTAAGTTGTACATTAAATTGAAGCAGCCTGCTAAGAGCTGAAAGTCCTGCTGTGCCATTTGATTTTTCGTTCTTTCTTTAGACGCGTCACCTTTCTGACACCAGTCTGTGTGGATTGTAGACAACCTGTGTGCGCATGTTTCTACTTGCACTTGGAAGTGTGTCGGTCAACTGAAGGTCATCAACAGCGTCCCTGTTTGTAGTCCACGTTGTGTGTGTGTGTGTGTGTGCGTGTGTGTCTGTGTGTGTGTGTGTCTGTGTGTGTCTTTGTGTGTGTTTTAAGAGGTTGTGCTAAGTTCCAGACATAGCTGCAGTGGTGTACGTGCAGGTCAGCCCAGCTACTATAGCTGTTATATCACTGTACTGTTTGACCAGCTGTTACACATGACTTGGCAGCTGAGAACAGGATCTAAAGTGTGTGTTCGTGTGTGTGTGTGTGTGTGTGTGTGTGTGTGTGTGTGTGTGTGTGTGTGTGTGTGTGTGTGTGTGTGTGTGTGTGTGTGGATGCATGCAAACATCTCCTGGCATTTTCTGTGTGAAGGATTTGTACTGTGGTTGTGTTTACGTCAGTTTTCTTGCGTCAGTGTTGAAATAAGGAAGCGAGCTGCAGCTTTTGTCCACTTAGTCATTCCAAAAACTGCAAGCAGGGTGTAAGAGTCTTCTTTTAAGTGTTTAAGCTGACCATCTGTGTTTTGTTTACACAGGCTCACACTGTTGGTGTCAGGTGAAAATCTTTGTCTGTCCTGTACACTTTTCAGGGACTAAAAAAAACACACTGTGGTTTCAAAATCATCTTAAAACATTTTCATAGATTTCTGTTATAATATTTTGAAACTTCCAGCCTTTTACTGGTGCACTGTAATATTTTTTGGGGTTACCGAAGCCAAAATCTGTCTGTGGCATTTATTTTTGACAAGTACTGAAAGTTGGCATGATAGTTGGGTGATATTGAAATTCCCCTACTGATGATACTGCTCTAAGAAAGATGACGATGTATAGTATTAGTTTCCAAAAAAAGAAAGCTAACGAGAGATGCACATAGATATATGGACTTGAGAGGCATATGTTCAAGGGGGCTCCAGGTCCCTAAAATCTGTTTATTTCAATTGTAAACATATTAGGCCTTTAAAGTAATTAAATAATCTTTATATTTATGATTGAGGTAGGTTTTGGTCCATGGCAGACTTCTCTGTTACATAGTGAATTTTAAGATGGGAGCTATGTGTTATGTATTTTATCGATAGTTCTAACTTGTTTATCGCTCATTTTATTTTTTTAATCATTTTTTTATTGCTTCTTCATGGCAGTATATAAGTATATATCCTATGCTTTGGGTTTACATTAAAATCATTAGTAACTAAATGAATTGGCATTTGCCGAACACTTTTCCTGTCATAAATCAGGAACTAAATGGGAGACATTTGGTCAGATAAGAAGTTGTGACACTAATGTTGAAACTGTGCTGATTGTATAGATCTTCTGTGCTGCCAGGGGTAAAATGTGGGTGAAGCATCCACGTTTTCACAGACTGGGATGTAAACTGTCATTGCAATTTGACTGGTTTGGGGGCATACAACCGCTAGGCCGTAATTCTAGTTATTCCTCAAACTAAGGTGTCAGAAATGTATTTGATGTTGGTACTGAAACTCTGGTATCACATTGGCCCCATATAAACATCTGACACTGTTTGATCTTGAAATCATCATTGTGAAGCATCATGTATGTAAAATAGATCACAACATGAACAATAAACTAACCTGAAAAAAAGTCATCTGAATGCAGTGAAAGCCGTATAAATGTTCATACATTTCCTTGAGTTTAATGCTGAGAGAAATACGGGAGCAAAGTGTTACCTGGCTTATCAACAGAACTACATCCTCATAGTCAATAATTCACGCAGCTGTAGGAGCCACTTTTCAATTCACCTTCATCTACTGCTCCACTGAGCAGCTCTTATCGCTGCGCAGTCCGACTTTATGTGCCACACTGCCTGTTATCTCCCTCCACAGTGGAAGATTGCAGGGATAAGAGGCAAACTCGGTCTTAAAGTTGACATTTTATGGAAACAAGCAGTGTGGAATGAATATGTATGGCGAGATAAAAAGCGGTTCCTAATGATGCAGGAAGGTCTTGAGTTTAACCTCCAGGTGACTGATATCAAAGACTGATACTGTGACCCTTATCTGGACAGGACATCAATTTGTAGAATAAAAAGATGAAAAGAAAAAACAACAAATGTAACGAATAAAAGAAACACAGGCTAGATGGGTTCAAAACTAGGAAAAAAAATTCAGTTGAACTAACAGTGATTAAACTGTAAGTCAATTTTCCAGACGTCTGCCGTTGATATTCCAGCAAACTAGATAATGTAACAGCCTGCAGTTTTTTTATCATCTTGGCTTTGAGTTAACAGAGGTGAGGATTTCGTGTCCACCACGAATCCTCCTAACATCTTTCTTTGACAGGTAACTCTTAGCTGAATATCACCATTAATCTGCCAAAAGCTGCTCACTAGTTCCACTAGAGAAAATCAGCCACGCTGTGTCCTTGTTCTGTCCTCTTGTTATTTTTGGCCCTGCTGTCATGGGGGAAATGCACTCAAAGGCAACAAGTAGAGCCGCTGCAGCTGTGTGATGACACTGTACATGATACTACTTGAACATGTTGCTTTTAACCCCTGAGGCATGTTTCGGGAGAACATTTAAACCAGAAAACTTTTAATTTGTGCAGTAAACCAGAGATGGAAAGCACATGAACATGGCCTTGAAGTCTCAAATTTGCAGATGAATGGTCCTTTTAAAATACAATCAGATGATAAGAAATGTCGCTGTAAACACCTATTTAAACTGATCCATTTGATAAAACTGCAGTCAGTTTAAATAAAGTGGTTTCTCAGCAGACAGACATCCTACACAAAACAATGCAGAGATGATGGTGCGGGTTGTTAATCCACATGTATTTAAATGATTGATTAAATGACAAAGACTTGAGAGAAAAATACCTATCTTGATCAAAAAATAATGGCTCCAAATAGGGTTTGGCAATGTGTGATTTTCACAATAACATAATAATATTGCAGGAGTTATTTCGGGCTTTGTACCAAATCAGGGCTGGGTTCTTGTCTGATCTCATGATTTTACAATCTAGCAAAACCAGTTGCCTTGCAAAGAAAAGTGATTCGAGCAGACATGGAAGGGGAAATGTGAAGTTGTAAATACAGAAACTTGTAACATTTTAAGTTAGTTTTAAGTTATTGTTCTCAGAAACCTTAAAGTTTCCACTTTGACAGAATTTTACTTTTACTGTTGTGAGTCTTGTTCTTTAACTAAAATGTTGTCTTGTGAGTGTTTTTTTAATGGATCTTCCAAACAAAAAGAGAAAATAATCAAATGTGATGAAGTTTAGTATTGCCATTTTAAGCCATTTTATCAAACATTTACTGTATTGCAACTCCTCTCCATTTTGGACTCTTTCAATATATCACTAGATATTTCCGTCTTTTAAATTTATTTCTTTTTGGTGTGAGTCCATAAAGAAAAAAACATAAAAGCCAAAACTGACAGAATACATTTTAAACACTGTTTTCTGTGTTTTTCTCCCTGCAGACATGAGGACGTGTCGTGTGAACGAGTTCAGCTGCGGAGCGGGCTCAACTCAGTGTATCCCCATCTTCTGGAAATGTGACGGAGAAAAGGACTGTGACAACGGAGAGGACGAGGTCAACTGTGGTAGGTGGACATGCACACATTGACAGGGGAGGGACATGCGTTCTGCATTTGAAAAACTAGTTAGTTAGATGTCTAGTTACCACCAAAAGTAGTGGAATTACAGCAACTCTGTTGTATGTTGTAACATTGTTCATGAAGTAAGTGATAGTTTTAGCGTTAATGTGTTTTTATACACACTAAGTTTTTTAATACACTAAGTACAAACTACACAAACTGTGGTCACGATGCGTCCCTGGTCACCTCCGGAGGTGGTTTGGCTGATCGGATCTCAATCCCAGTCCTCGGTCCACTGTGCCTGCTTTTGTGTGGTCCAACACTACTGGACTGCAATCCCATCACCCAAAACGTATTTTACGCAAGGTGATTAACAAGGACAACCAGTGGAAGTTACTCCTTGCTCCCAATATTTATGTTCTGCTGTGGCTTTTTCATTTCTGCAGATAATGTCATGCATTTGCCAGTGATTGATGAACTCTTGAGGGCAAAGACCTATGATGACCTATGATATGCTCACAAGATACTTTCTGACCTTGAGCTGACAAGGATCGCTTATGCAGCTTTTTAAAAATGGACATGCTTAATGGCACTATGAATTATGGGATACTAAGAGGTGCGAAAATGCCATCCTGAAAATCTTTGGGCATAACAAGTTTGCATGTGTTTGCTACATCTAGACAACACTTTGACATCTTGTTCTTGTTCTTAAAAAACAGACTTCTTAGGATATTGCCTCTGAATATGATGTAGAAACACAATTGTTGCAGCACCCTAACTTCCCTATAGCATCTGATTCACTGAATTAATTTCAGATAAATCATTCTGGACTTCAGCCATAACGTCCTTACAGCTGCAGCTGTGCTGTTTACCCTTCTGTCTAATTTATATTGTGCAGGGACAGACAATATTTTGCACAAACACACTCGACTGTTGTGGCTGTAGGAAGTGCGGTGATACAATACAATTCAGATGTGATACAAGCACTATTTAAGTGTAACAGCTGTTGTCCTGTACTTACTCAGTCACTCAAACTATTTCATGGATGTGTGTATCAATTACTTCTCATCCCCCAGCTGTTTACCCTAAACACTCTGCAGCATAAACACACTTACAGTCTTTTGCGCAGAGCGTGGAGCTCTGCCCAGACCAACTATAAACTAAAATAATTGGATCTGACAGAAAACACTAAAGCAGCCTGTGGCATGCTGGTAAATTTTATCCACCCATCTATTTTCCGCCCTTTATCTGGGGCCGCGTCGAGGTGGCAGCAGGTTAAGCGAGGCAGTCAGTCGCCTTTCTCAGATGGAAATGCACTCAACACATTTGTTGGATAAGAAGGATACACAAAATGCGTTTTAGTGACTTAAAACGAATGCAAACATAACTTTAGTTTGTTTACAAGAAAGCTCTGCAGGGCAACTTTAATATTCTACTATAACAGCATCCACTCTTTAGGGAGGATGTTTTCGCTCACACTTGCTTTCTGTCCTCTGAACTGCCTCCAGGTAATATCACCTGTGCCCCAAACGAATTTACATGCGCCAGCGGCCGCTGCATCTCCCGCAACTTTGTGTGTAATGGTGAGGACGACTGTGGCGACGGCTCTGATGAGGTGGAGTGTGCGCCCTCCTCCTGCGGCCCCAGCGAGTTCCAATGTGGAAACTCATCGTGCATCCCGGCCAGCTGGGTGTGTGATGATGATGTCGACTGCCAGGTAAGAGAGAAACGCAATCAAATTTCCACACAAAATGCAGATTACAAATAGTGAACAAACATATTTATCTCGTATTGTGCCTAACTTGAGTCGATCACCACTTATCGAGTATTTGCTTAAACTCCAGAAGCTCTGGTTAAAATTTAAAACAAATCTGTGGATGTGAGTTTTTGAGCTATAATGAAGGGAAAATGTGGCCTACAACAATTTGTAGGGCTTGTTGATTTTAGCAGAAAACTTTTTTTGGGGAAAACTTTTGGCCTCTAGTGACCAGTTTGGAGGTGTGAGGAGTCAGCAGCTGGCTCTAAATTTCCTCACTTAAAGTTTGAAACTTTGTTGACAAGTGTGACAGAAGAAGACGAGTAGGCGTATCTAGCACAATTTTACCCACTGGCAAGTTGCATGGATCAGTTTGACCTTTATTTCTGGTGACCATCCAAACTAAACTCAGTGTGATGCATCGTTCAGGCTTTTTCTGAATGTGAGACATTCTCTTGCACAAAAATGCTCTTTTGAAATGTTGATTCTTCCCTTTAATTAGAAAAGTGGTTGTATGTGTAGTTTCTGATAATCTCTGCTGCTATCCACCCAATCTTTACATTGTACTCTCCTGGTTCAACATCCATCCTCTTCTTCTTTCTGGATGTCTCTTACAACAGTTTTTATTTAAAGTATTTTAAATCATTTAAAGTACATAGAAATAAAAACAGAAAGTAACATGCAGAGAAAAGTCCCAATAGAGCTTTACTTCTTTAAAGAATTTAATGATTTGCAAAGCTTAAAATACAAAATCATAAAATTGAAAGGTTTTTTTTACTCTGTAGAACTTGAAGGATGTTTCTTAAGTAGATTTTGCCTATAATGACCTTCCCAGTGTGATATCCCTGGGCACACACATTACACACACATACTGGTTTTACATGTTAAATTTTCACAACACCCTGCGGTTATTGACCTGCCTTACACACATGCACGCACACACACACACACACACACACACACACACACACACACACACACACACACACACACACACACACACACACACTGACATTGACACTCCCAACACGTTTCCACACACAGCAGAACAAGTTCCACTGAGTCGGCACTTTGCCTGTTACCTGTTAATTGGCTGTGTGGTTATCACTGTGACCGCCTCGTAGGAAAATGAAAAAAAACAAAAAAAAACGGACTCAAACACTCACGCCCACAAATATTTAAAACACTGTTTAACGGGAAGGTCATTGTTATTCACGCTCTCGCTCTCTCACACCCAGCTGCTCCTGCGTCAGTGTTAATAGTCATGAAGCTTCACACACACAAACACACATTCTCACAGTCCATTAATCTGCTCCCACATGAGTCAGTGACTTTCTGAGATGATGAAAGTGTGAGAAACTCCTCCTGCTGCTGCTCCTCCTGATCCCTTTGTGTCTGATTGCTCCGTCATGATTCTGAGTCCTGAAAGCTCTCTGCCATATATATCCCTAAGATCACCTGTCAATCAAATAATCTGTGTGTTCTTGTTTGGATTTTCTGTTAATAACATTAGCTCCTTCCTTCGGTGACTGATATCTGTGCAAAGCTTGGAAAACTCTTGAAATGTCTAATATTGTGGAGCTATGGGAATATATTTACCATGCAGTTATTCGCCTTAATCTCGGTCCACTGTAATGTTGTCACAGACCAGCAGCACGTCAGGTGCAGTGAAAAGGAATTTAAACTGTTCTTTGTGCTAGGTCTAAAAGTTTACATTCACCTACTCTGCACTCTGCTTCTCCCCTCATCCACCACGATCAGCTCTGACCGTAACATTTCAAAAGTCTAGGAAAGTTGCACAATGAAATCGTTTTTATCCACATTTAAGTTAGTGATGGGCTAAATTTTAAAGTCTCTAGTGCGCCTGCTGTATGGGCCCAACGGTGCAGAAGATCCAGGTAATTTAATGCTGGGAAGTCAAATTTTTTTGGCTCCATGCACCACTGAGCAGCTTTTATAGGAATGAATGGGGCCCCACACTGTATCCAGTTCTCTTTATAAACCCCCAAGACCAAACAGACAAACATCTGCACTTTGTCGTTTGTACAGCGTAGTTTACATATTGCAGCCTGACATTTTTTAAAAATCTTGTTTGCGTGAATTTCAGATGCTATTAATTGTAGCTTGGTTATTTAAAAATGGTGGGTTTGTGCAGGATGGCCTTGGGTTATGCGGGTGATGGTTCTTGTGACAATGTCCTCTTTTGGTGTTGGCTCAACTCACGTTGAACCTCGACCAAGGAGATACCATAAAGTATCCACAACTTTTGCCAAGAGTAGAGTTGAGTAGAGCTGTGCTGTACCATGCAGTGGAAATGCAGCAAAAGTCTGCCAACACCTCTAGAGCTCAGACTTCCTGGAGTCTCTGCTGGTTACCTGGCAACCTCATGGCAATGACTAGACTACAAAGAAACTATAAACGTTTTATTGTTTCCTTGTAAAACTCCAGGAGGTCACTGTGCCTGGCAAAGTTACAGAACAAATGCAGAGAAGTCAGATTTTTGTAAAAATCAAAATAAATGCCTATTGAAAAATAAATGAAGAATAAGAAACATTCCCTTTCTGTTCTTTTTATGTTCTTCTGCCACAAATTTCCCTGCAGCCAGAAGGCCACGCCACACCACATCACATCACACACTTTGAGTTCAAAATTGCTATTAGTTTTCATTCTAACTGATCTTTTAGGTCTTGTTAAATCAAATGTCAGGCTCCCTGCCAGGAAATGACTACAAGCGTTGAAGACAGCGAGCAGAAAGCAAATGGAAAAGCTTTCACACGTCAGATTCTCGTGTCTGTGCCCTGCAGGACCAGTCAGATGAGTCTCCGTCTCGTTGCGGCCGTCACCCGACGCCGCCTGCCAAGTGTTCGTCCACTGAGATGCAGTGCCGCTCAGGGGAATGTATTCACAAGAAGTGGAGGTGTGATGGAGACCCTGACTGCAAGGATGGCAGCGACGAAGCCAACTGTCGTACGTACACACCAGCTGTCATTAGCACATTAAAAATTGAGCGTTTTCAGATCATCACCATGACGTTCATTGTATTATTCATATTGATTGGAGTTTTAAACTGTGTTTTCAATCTTCTTTTTTGGAATCCAGCAAATAAATGTTCAAGATAACTTAAATTATCTAGCTTTGTAATTATCCCAGATTTAATTCCTGCAGCGATGACAATATGGCTATCAATGTCATATATTTATTTTACAGTGACATAAGAAAATCTTCACATATGAGTTGCTGGATCCAGAAAATGTCTTTTTTAATTTGATTAATGACTTAAATGATTAATGGAATATCAAAATGGTTGTTGATTAATTTTGTTTCAGCACGTACTTTCATATGTGTGTGTGTGTGTGTGTGTGTGTGTGTGTGTGTGTGTTTGTGTCGTTGGCAGCTGTACGCACTTGTGGACCAGATCAGTTCAAATGTGATGATGGAAACTGTATCACGGGCAGCAGACAGTGTAACGGCCTCAGAGACTGCGCCGATGGATCAGACGAAGTCAACTGCAAAAACAGTATGTGCGCTCTGTGTGTGTGCCTGTTTAATGACTTTTTTCAATTAACCTGAGAATATTCATCTCAATCATGAATTTGGCTTCCCATAAATAAATCAACATGATTGATTGAGATACTGATACTTAAAATGTGTGCTCTGCTTATAGAAAATTCTTCTACAAAAAATTTGAAAACCTTTAGGAAATAATAATGTTTTAAGCCATGAATCGAATTAGTTTACAGTTTGAGCAGACCTCAGGTATTCCGGGAGTTCAGTCCACAGGTGGGGGAGCATCAGAAAATAAGAGCTGCTTCACCTTGCTTGGTTTTGATCCTGGGAACGCTGAGCAAACCTGTTCGAGATGACCTGAGGGGCCTGGATGCATCATAGTGTTCAAGTAAATCAGAAATGCATTCATGCCTGAGACCATTTAGTGCTTTATAGACGAGTAACAGTATTTTCAGAATTTTCCTTGTCCTTTGACAGTTGAAGAATGCAGAATCCAGTCTCCAAGAATTTGAGACAAAGCATCATATTCTTTCCAAATAGACAGTCTGGACCCACTCTGACATGCTTGGCAGAGTGGGTTAAAGGCCAGGGTCAGTTAACCATGACAGTGCAGAAACACACATTTTGTGCATAAACATAATGTTTTTTGTATTTACATTCCGCTTCAGGCTGTGCGAAAGAAGCCAAGAGTATGTAGATGCTATAGGGTTGTACATTTTTCAGATGTGTTTTTACAAAGAAAAAAGACAATGCACCTCAGGTTGTGCTCAGGTACAAATGCATTATTTGCTTGCTCGTATAAGATGAGTTCAGTCGGCTTCTTCTTTTTTTTTTTAACATTGCTGTTTTTTTATTTCTGTGTGCTCTTTTAGAAGATAAATGTACCAACAAAAATCCCCCCCGGTTATCTCGTTTACATGAGTTTGTTTGTTCTTGCTCCAGTAGCCTAAAACATCGGCTTTGAAAACAGACTTTAGAGAGTGGCAGTTTGTGGCAGATTCTCACTCTGAGACTGCTGAAGGAGAGATGGTTGTCACTGTTTGGTTTTCAAATTCCAAAACTACACTCTTATTTTTGTAGTGAGTACAGCAGTAGATTTGTGAAGCAATTAGCTTAGCACATGACTGGGAAAAACACTAGCCTAGCTCTGTAGTGTGAAATCAAAGTAAAATCCTGACTTATGATGCACTGGTAGCTTTTCATGTACTAGTATATTCAAAGGAAGTTATTGTTTAATGTTGCATGTTAGCAGTTGCTACCCCTGATGTATAAAAATCTTTGCGTCTCTTCGCAGTGACGCAGTGCAACGGACCAGAGAAGTTCAAGTGTCGCAGCGGGGATTGTATCGAGATGAGCAAAGTGTGTAACAAGGCCCGAGACTGTCCCGACTGGAGCGACGAACCCATTCAGGAATGCAGTGAGTATAAAACAAAGAAAAAATGTTTATTTACACTCTACATTTTTGCATGATAACTTGTATACAACACTGTAGATATTTTTGTCTGGCCTATGAAAAATGGATTAGGTATCCCCGCATCTGGCCTTGGCAGAAATTGGTTACTTTCAGCTATATGCATCAGTTTTATAGATGTTGGATAACTTGAATGGAAAATGTGCTGAACTTACCAACGTCACTGAGCTGCAGCCTCACTGTTGAAGCTGCAAACACAACTCATGTGCATGTTGGTGTTGACCGAAGATTGTCCTTCTGCAGCGACCTCCCACTTTGCAGTTGTTTTGTGAGCACAATCAATGTGATATTGGTATCAGTTATAATACAGCTTCTCATACGCATGGTAAGCTGTAACTAATGATATGGCTGCTCCCATATATGTGGGAGTGGCCTAGTATGAGGGATTTCTGGGAGGTGATGTCCAGAAATTTTGTAATCTACTCAATTTAGGCAATATCACCTCTTGTAGCGCCTGCTGCATCATGCCCGAGGGAGCCAGTTCCTACCGAACAAGCGCATAAGCCAAAGCATCATGTGACTTGTAAAAGCCAAAAAAGTGTCTCCATTGCAGTTTTGCAAGTGTTGCCATTAGGCGTATTTTATATTCACAGCTTCAACTGGCGCAGTTTGAGTGTTAAAGGAAACCTGCCTATTGTTAGCGTAGCTGCAGAGACAAAGTGGTGTGCCTTTGCAGGAAAGCTTTATGCAAATCGATGCAGATAACACTCGAGATAACTATAGAAATATTTCCAAAGCCCTCCAAATGAGTGGTTGAACAAATTAAGACTGATCAACTTGTTTGATTTTGCTATAATATATTTGCACTGGAATCTGTGTAAATATGAATGATCTTGTAGTTTGAGTTGTGATCAACCCACAGAGTGTTCGTCTGCTGTAATTTGCAAATGTCACTTGTTAAAAAGTCTTGCAGTGCTTCCCAAGCTGGCATCTCTAAATGTCAGCAACATAGAAGCGTTTGAACTGGAAATATTTTAGTTCCTAGAATGTACATTGATGCAGCAAGAGAAAAGAAGAAAGAACGTCCAACATTTCGATTGCTGTGGACAGGTCACTCAGGAGACATATTGCTTTTCAGTAGATGTCTTTAACAGTGTCCACATCTGAAAAAAGAGAGTTGAATTTGGCCAACGGAGTAAAGCTACATGACATTCCCCTGTGTTGCACATTGATTTATAATATGTGGATTTTTGTATAAAATCCCACCTCGTGCAGCTTTAATGCATCGAGCATTTCAGGGTGAGCAAACGAACAGTGCCTCTAAATAATTCTCTTTCATGGATCAAAGAACTCGCCCAAAAGTGATTATGCTCTCCACAATCAGAATTCGAAACGTGCAAGTCTGATTTGGACAACAGTTCAGTCAGAGATAAAGATTGGCATATCATTCAAATAATCAATTTAATGGATCAAATAACTCATAAAACGTGAACATTATTCTTTTGATTTTCAAATGTATTGTTGCAGAGTCGGTGATGAGTTGAATAATCCTGTTTCAAGTATTGGTGCACTGCCTGCTTTGTTGAGTGGAGAGAATGGAACATTTTATTCATTTATTTTTCCTTTTTTTTCACAATATGCTGTACAGAGTGAAATAGTGTATCATCCAATTATTCAAAGAACAACTCGCTGTTATGTCAGTTAAAGGTCGTAGAGCTTTAATTCTCTGCCCGATCCAACCTGACCCAACTCTTGGGCTTTGGGCCAGGCTAGGCTCCAGTCTCTCATAACTCCCCCAAGTTGAATTGGGTCAATACTGTTTTTTTGTTTGTTTTTTATGCAGATAAAGTTAGGACTGTGCCTCAATGAAGTCATTATAACTTTTGAAAATACTGAGATTTAGAATCGGATTTAAACTGCATGAAACTTGCCGTTCTCATGTTTAAATGGCAAATAGTTTTACTGCACCAGGGATAAAACAAGAGAAGGAGAGGCTGCAAGGTGACTTGGTTGTCAGTACTGCGTAACATGCAGCAGATAACGGCGTTCATCTGCATGCTGCATCGCCGTTGACCGCTATGCACTCTCAAAGACTGTAATGCACCACTAGGCGCAGCCCTCTTGTCAGGCGTGAGATGCAGAGTTGGCGAGAGATGAAATGATATAAGAATGAGAAAGAGTGGTGCTGCAAAACATGTACACCCTGAGCTTGTGATAAATGTTTTAATATAAATTTTTATTGGGCTTGGGCCCAAAACTCGACTCAGGCTTGAATAGTAACTTCAAGGGTTCGTGTAAGGTCAGGCCTGATTTTTATATATATATATATATATATATATATATATATATATATATATATATATCATACCTGCAGCAGAAATAGATAAAAAAGAGAGAGGTTTTAGATACATTCATTTAACCTTTTAAATAAGATAAGACTTTATTAATGCCAAACTGGGCAAATTGACTCGTTACCCCAGACATATCAACAGAGAAAAAAAAAACTGATTGAGTGCCAAAAAGTCTAAAAAATATTGCCAATAATACAAATTAGATTTATGTTTTTTTGATTCAAAAGATGCATATTGGACCATAAGAACATGCAACATTGTCACCAGCGTCAATTTGAATCCATTCTGTGATCTTTGTATCATCCCATTTTGTTGTGCCTTCCTGTCTTAACTGTAAACACCGGGATGAAATCAAAACTTTCAGATGTCACATTTTATAGTTGTTAATTGATCGAGTGCAAAAGGATCACTATTTAGATTGCTGTCTGCAGTTTGTGTGTCTTGCTTGCATGATAATGTCCTCCTGTTGCTACATTAAAACCCTGTTTGCTTCATGTGCATCAGATCTAAACGAGTGTCTCCTGAACAATGGTGGCTGCTCTCACATCTGCAAAGACATGGTGATTGGCTTCGAGTGTGACTGCACACCTGGACTCCAGCTCATAGACCACAAGACCTGCGGAGGTAGGTGTATTTGCACACGTGTGCATCTACTTACAGATGAGAGGCTCATGCTTATGATAGTGTGAGATGAATTCATCTCACTGAGCTGTAACATTAACTACCTCAGTGGTGCTAGATGAGCTAGCAGTAGATGTACACTTCTTTATGCGCTGTGATAAGGTAGTTCCTACATGAAACTGCTCACAATAAGTGCCTATAGGAGAGATTTGGAATACTGAGTGCAGCAGCTAAAAACAGTTACAAAGAAATGGCTTCAGTCACATGTTGCATCTATAGAAAACTGGTATGATATCAGTTATGAAATCTATGTTATGGAAAGACTCCTCAATGAGGCTTCAGGAAATTAGATTTGTGAAAATTTGGAAGTGAGATTGTGTATTTCCCTGAAACGCCCTTCTTTTGTTTATTCATCTCTTGAGTAATTTTATTTCTATTCATTTTTTCTCAAAAGAAAAATGTTCAATGTTGGTGTTTTATGACTGCATGGTAAAAAAAAAAGGAAAAACGAATCATTCTGTAATAGTAACTAACTAAAGACTAAAGATGGCTGTTTAACTGTTGCTAAGCAAAACAGAATAAAGGGAAAAAAAGAAACTGCTCACAACAAGGTCTCTTGGATTATCTTGAGTAACCGGGTAATGATTTCTGGAAAGAGACATTGCTGTTGCGTTTTTCAAATGTATTTTTGGTGCTTTGAGCACCACAAGTCAAGTGTTGTTTAATTCCATTATATTGAAGAAAAAGTGAATGATATTTCCAACTTATACAGAGCCGTGGCCACAAGCTCAGTCTATACTTGCCGACCATAGCCGCCCCCTGTTCATGAAATATAAGCTTCTGCCACCTGGCCGTAGATATATCTTGCCAAGATGCAAGACTATAAGTAGTAGGAAGTTATTCGTCCCTGCTACCATTGCTACCATACCTTGACCTTAACCTTGGCCGTCGCCAACTCAAACCAAAACAGTCTACACCGATAAAAAGCACTACGGGTAAGAGACAGGATATGCATTTTTTATTTTGGGGTGAATTGACCCTTTATACCCTCGTTAGATCCTTCCAGCTGTTTCTTTAAGAGTCATATTTGTATCGTTTCCCACTAGTAGTCGTTTTTATAATTGCCATGTGTTTTAGTGCCAATAGCTAGTTCAGTTTAGTTAAGTGTAAGACAAACACTGGCAGCATTTTCAACGTTACCATTATATATTTAAGACTCCACTGGATTTATTTCCAGGAAAGAAAACCCCACCATCCCTCACTGTTGTTCTCTGAAATGCTTTCCTTTCTTGGCAGCCGTAGTTAAACCTCAGTCGTTTGAAAAGTAGATCAGAGAGAACTGTCGGCTTTAAACCTCACAACACTCAAAAATAATCCCAAGTCACAATGTCCTCGGCAGGTTATTGTCCTGGATGGTTTGAAAAGAAAACATCAAGCCAACATCAAGAGACTGTCAGGTTAAGGATGTGTTGTTTTTGGGTTTTTTTTTTTTTTTTTAGAAGTGACTAATCCAACAGGCGAGGTCAGACATACTGTAGGCTGCCAGTGTGACTTTGAGATATTTCAGTTATGGCTGGTTCATGTTCTTATTGTGCTCTTCTGGCCTCTAAAGGTCCAGTGTGTAATGTGATTAGCTGTGTTGTGATTTTTTTTTCTCAAAGTGGAAATCCCCTCGGTTATGTTCAGAAGGCACTGATCCGACACACTTCTGTTATTGAGCCAATCTTAGCCTCTAGCGCTGCTCTGGATATTGGGAAATGTGTGTAATCCCATCTGGAATGAACCCCACTGGTTACACAGGCACTTATCCTGCTTTCAGGTATAAAATAACCACTGTAAGCATCCGTACGGTTGCATTTAATTCTGATGGGAGCAGCTTGTGAAAGCCAGAGCTTTCTGGCAAAACACCAACAGCAATTAAAGTTAGGTATAATTTTCACTTTCTGTAGCCAGAGCTCACATCAGTTTACAATCTGGTGCAATAGAAACCTTGGGAATGCCCCCAGAAAAGGTTTTCAATGGTTGTTAGGAGCAGAACCATGCGTCTGATTACCCAAATTAAAACATTCAGCAGAGTTGATGAATTAAACATGTCAGATAGCAGCTGTATACCCTCTCTTCTCTCTTCCTCATCCCACCCTGCCTCTTGTCTTTGTCTCTCTGTGCAGACATCAATGAGTGTTTAAACCCCGGCATCTGCAGTCAGATCTGCATCAACCTGAAAGGCGGGTACAAGTGTGAATGCCACAACGGCTACCAGATGGATCCGACCACCGGCGTCTGCAAGGCTGTCGGTGAGTCAACAGCTGGGAATACGGTGTAACTCTCCGAAGCTCTCAATCTTTAAGATGCACCGTGATGAAGTATTACACCAAATGTTTACAGGTTGTTTTTTTTGTCTCAGGGTTTTTTACTTGATTACTGCTCAAAAACACTTTTGAATTACATTAGAATTTTAGAGTAACCAAATATAAGATGTATTTATCAATTCTGAAGCAGCACTTTGAGCTCTACCAATACCCAGGCTTCGAAAATCAAAAAGAAAAACTAAGCATGTAGGTTATCAAAAACAATTGTCTTTTGTATTTTTTTTCATCATCTCAAAACATAGTGGTATCATGGCAAAAACCTGGCATTTAAAGGGTTAAAATTCTGAAAATTTCTGAATATTTCATATTTATTATTGGGAATGATGTTAAAAATAAAATAAATGAAAGTAGAAAATAATATTACTGTATAATATTTTTTAAAGCTTTACTTTGAAAAGTGAATTACATGCACAGAGCAATATGAGTGTGTGTAATATTAAAGCTGGCCTTAAGGGTTAAGGATAGAAATGCTGTTGCACTGTAATGGATTATACTAAGAAGCATTTTCAATATTTTGTCCACCCATTTTTCAGTGCTGGAGGTTCTGATGTCATCTTCTAGTCTGGTGATAATGCTTGATTGTTTCAGCTGTAAAAAGACTTTATTGTTTGCTCGTTGACAAAGAGCATCACTGTATCCTTAGCCTGATGGGTATGTGTGTGTTGGGTTTTGGTTTTTTTGACTGATCCGATGAACTTTTATGTGTTATAACTCCTCTTCCGTGGCATCATAATAATCTATGTAATCGCAAAAATGTCACTAATTCACAGATTTTGAAATTTAATTCAGGAATTATAGCTTCTAGTTAAACACTAGTTAAGGTTTTCAGACACGTTCTTGGTGATATCAAAGACTGGAAAGGAGAGAGCAAATATTTGTAAAGGCCATCCAATAAAATTCATGTCTAAAAGGTATGAAAGTCTCCAGTATCTGCAAGTGAAAAAGACAACTTGGAGGGACATTTTAAAGGAGTATGAGTTATCGGATTGATGTTCTTTCTGTCCTCTGTCTCTCTTTCCTGTCCTCAGGTAAGGAGCCCTGCCTGATCTTCACTAACCGCCGGGACATCCGTCGTCTGGGCCTGGAGAGGAAGGAGTACACGCAGATTGTGGAGCAGCAGAGGAACACAGTGGCTCTGGACGCAGACTTTGACCAGCAGATGATCTTCTGGGCTGACCTGGGCCAGAGGGCCATTTATAGGTACATAACACACACCACAGCCACACTGAAGCATGTGAAGCAACACAACAAACTTGAATTTGACAATTCTACTGTCAAATTCAAGTTTGTTCAAATAGATTTTCATGTTTTCTAACATGACAGAAATATGGTAATCGCATGAAAGTGGTGAAATTCATATAATTGTCAATCTAACACCTAAAACATTCTTTCAAAGTACATCTAAACTTGACACACCGAATCGTAATTTCATTTTTAGCCATGCAAGCAGCAGAAAAGGAGTTTGATAATGTGTCCATATGAATATACACATGATTTTCTTGGTGATTTTCTGGTAGATGACTTGAATCCTAAAAATTTATGTGACATGATTTCTGTTTTTTGTTTTCCTCGCAGCACTGTGCTGGACAAACGAGGGGACGTCGGCACGCACAACAAAGTGATCGACAACGTCCAGACCCCTGTGGGAATCGCTGTAGACTGGATCTATAAGAACTTGTACTGGTCTGATCTCGGCACCAAAACCATTTCTGTAGCCAACTTCAACGGAACCAAGCAGAAAGTTTTGTTCAACAGAGGCCTCAAAGAGCCGGCATCCATCGCCGTGGATCCGCTGTCTGGGTGGGTGGAAAGCTTGAATTGTAATGTCAGGAGAAAAACTTTTATCTCCAATTGTCAGTGAATATTTAAAGATCTGTTGTGTGTGTGTGTGTGTGTGTGTGTTGGTCTTGTAGGTTTTTATACTGGTCTGACTGGGGCGAGCCTGCTAAGATTGAGAAATCCGGCATGAACGGAGTGGACAGACAGGTTCTGGTCATGACGGACATCCAGTGGCCTAATGGAATCACGCTAGGTACGATCACACACACACACACACACACACACACACACACACACACACACACACACACACACACACACACACACACACACACACACTCTGAAGTCATCCAGTATGTCCACATCCTCACTGCACATTTTTCTTCCCTGCTGATTCATCAAAAGAAAAGGAAAACCCACCCTAACCCAATTAAAGAAGTATTTCTCTGCTTGAATATGTTCTTTTCATAAACTGGGCTGTCTATGCAGAAGAAAGAAACAAATTCCTCTGAAACTGGTGCTACATGACCTGAGAAAAGAAAGAAAAATGGCTGTGGTATTTGTTTTTTGTTTAAAAGATAGAAAACCTACAAATACCAGAATGCACTGTGCCACTCCTAACCAATAAATGCTCCTGCCGGTGGTTCGACAGTTTTGAGACAGGAGACAATGTGGCTGCGAGCTGATGCAAAACAATCCTCATTTACAGTAGAACAGTATGCTAAGATATGTTTCTGAAAAGGTTAGGGGAGAAATGAGCAACACAGTAATAAGTTCATATTTTAGCAGCACTGCTTAGTTTTACGGTTTGATCTTAGTATTTTCAGCCTCCATTTTTACAAATCAGGAAACAGGCGCCAACTTTCTGTTCACAAATTCTTTCCGCTGTTTTCCTTTAACTGTGACTTCAACTTTTAGTATTAAAATCTTGTCACCCAATTACATTGTGTCCATATGTCCTGAAATTTCAAATGCCACTACACCTTCTTCGAGCTCTTTGACTTAGAGCTAAATAATAAATAGAAATTTAATCAAAATCCCAATTCTGCAATTTTCTAATGGCAAGATGTGTAATATTTCCTACAGGTGAAATGTGTGTCAAAACATTACCTTATTGAAGTAAATATTATTATGTGTCCTGTCTTTGTTTGATACAAATCCCTGCAAAAAAAAACCATACTTTTATCATTTGAATGTTTTCAGATGAAAGCAAGAATAATCATGTAAAAAACATTATATTGCAGATCATGTCACAATTGCAATATCAGTTAAAAATGATCACAATTAGATTGTTTGTCAAAATCATTCAGCCCTGTTTTTACAGTCACTTCACAACAGTCCAGCTTCCTTTAGCCTTCATTCAATTATAACTCCTGTTCAAACGGTATACATTTCAGAAGCTCCAAAGTATCAAACCTTGAAGTGGTTTCAAATGTTTGCAATGCAATTTTTCAATGGATGCTTACAATACATAAATTTGCCTCCAAAATGCAGCTGTTTTTAGTTTTTATTTACATACTGGTGGCATTTTAATCTGTTCATCGGAGTTCCTGAGATACATTTACTAATAAATAAGTTGGAAAGAATAAATAATGCAGCCTCAGCACTTAATCCTTGTGAGCTTCCCCCCAGCTGATCAGTAAAAACTATTAGTCATTAAAATAACTCTTAACTTTATGTCCAGGAGATACATTTTTCTAATGCCGGACCAGATCATATACTCAAACACTCGCCTTGGTGTGCTGTCTTTCTCCTCTCGTTCTCTATCCCCCACACTGTGGAAAAGCCATCGATTCCTCCTTGTTAATGAAATGTTGTATTGATTTTGATTTTTTTTCTCTCCCTCTTCTTTTCTCCTTATCTCTGCCCGCCATGCTTCGCCTTCTTTCTGTCCTCTTCTACTGTATTCTTTCATCCGTCTATTCTTCACCTCTGTGGTCTCATTTCCTCTGTCAACACGCTTGTATTCAACGTTCATATGGGCTTCTCTTTTCTTGCCTTTCTTACCTTGTGCAATTATTCTTTCCCTGCTGTCTTTTCTGCTCTGTCATTTCTCCACTCTCCTTTATCCCTTGTATTATCCATTCTTCTCTTATTTCTTTCATTTCTCACCTCTTCTCACCTTTTTCTCACCTTCTTCTTTCCCGTTTCTTCTTACATTTCATCTTCCTCCCAGATCTAATCAAAGGCAGGTTGTACTGGGTCGACTCTAAGCTGCACATGCTCTGTAGCGTCGACCTGAACGGAGACAACAGGAAGAAAGTGCTCCAGTCTCCAGACTACTTGGCTCATCCTTTCGCTCTCACTGTGTTTGAGGTACCGCTGCTGTTATATGCACTCTTTCACACACACTGAAGGTGGCACACACTTTATCTAAAATGTGTCGTGTGTCAGTATATGCTCCAAGCTTTAAGGGAACATGCAGTATTTTTCAACCTGGATCCTATTTTCCTGTGTTTTTATGTCTAAGAAACCTAATGGACACATTCTTTGAAATTGGTCCAGTTTGAGTGGGAGCGCTTCAGCCAGCAGCAGTGAAACAGGCTGCAATGTAATGTATAAAAGAACATATGTAAGAAAACTCAGTTTACACAAAAGCTCAAACTTTCCCGTTTTATCATTTTTTTAAAAAAAAACAAAAACGTCCAAACAGCTTGGAATTTGCATTCTTATGAGAACACAGCCGGTTATGGCATATTTAGATTTAATCAGCACTGATTTTTTGTATCTAAAACTATACTGTCCTAATAAGGACAGTCTTAATATTACATATCTGCTGTCTTTAACCTGCACTCATGTATCTGTGCTGTGTATTTCACATATAATCTCTGAATCATAGAATCATGGACATTTGGCTCTCTCGCTGTCTCTCTCACTCTACACCCACTCAAACAACTGCTAGCTCACTCGCACTCAAACAGATGACACATTTATTAACATGCAAGCACATGTGCTCATGGTACAGCTCATGTCTGAACACTCTGGTGCACTAATTTAACATTAAGTGATTTCAGCTAAATGGCATGCTAGGTTTGGGCAATAGATAATATAATGATATATAATATAAAGATACTATATCATATTAATGATCTTATACATTTATTATCATTATTATTATTATTTTATATCGTGATATGGAATAAATGGTGTTTTTTCCTGATTTTAAAGGTTGCGTTACGATAAAATGATACTTTTCTCAATTTATCACAGTTCTACTCATTTTAATACTTTCCTTTATCCACTTTAGTCATTATGTCTACATAACCAATGAATATTGATAAAAAATTAGATAAGATAATCCTTTATTTATCCCCAGAAGGGAAATTCAAAAATGGACTTGTGTTTATATGTTTTCAAAGTACCAATAGTCATTCCTACAATATTGTTGCATCGAAGAGATAATTTGATAAATTAATTGTAATGTTTGATTTTGTCTCCCACTTCTAGCATTAATTAAGTGCTTTTGAGGAGATTTAAAAAATATTGAGATATCAAGCTATAACTGAAAAATATCACAGTATAATTTTATCACCCTGTCCTACAGCATACTGTAAAACTGTAATTAAAGTGATAATAAGTAACACTGTTATTAAAATGGCATTTTCTTCTTCCTTTTATCATCTTATAGAAGCATAATCTAGCTAGAATCAGTCCATGAGGCACTTTAAGTTCAGTGCTCTCATTACTTGCGGTCTCATAACTTGCTCATGGGGAAAAATGCTCTGCTGCACAGTAGGTTCTGTTTTTTGGGGGATAAACATGTGAAGAACAAGATTAACATGTTAGCACGAGCAGTGAGCGCCACTAAAGCTGCAGAGACCAGAACAGTGCCACATATTTTAGCATAAAATCCAAGGAGAGATGTGGTTTGATTGACAGGCGGTCCCTGCAAAGTGCAGCACAGGAACACCACACAGATGGTCTCAGCACGCAGATGGTTGAATTTGTGATTGGAGTCTCTCCATCCGCATTTTGCACAGCATTAATGCTCGACAATTCCCTCACACTCATTTGTAAGAGGGAATCATCTGAGCACCTGACTCGAGAAAATAATCAAATATAATTTATGTTTTTTTCTGGAATTTATAAAAAAAAAATATTCCTGCCAAACCCCTCTGCATAGTCACCAGAGATGACTTTTTGTTCAGATAGAAAATAAGCTTTGCAGGGAACAGGGTGTCTGAGTTAGTGAGTTAGTGTGAAGATCACTTCCTGTGACAGTGTTGAAGAAAGAACTGATTGTAGTGATGCACGCTTGTGTTTATATCACATAAATAATAACCCTCAGGGACTGTTTGGCATATTTCACGCACTTTTCATTCTTCAATTTTTGATAATTTTGATATTTAAGATTAGGACTGATGTTGGTAAAAAACATAAACTCAGTGAAAGTAGAAAATCATATTAATGTATAATATTTTAATAGGCTGATTTTTAAAAGCACATTTTGTGTGCAGAGCAGTAAGAGTGTGGGTATTTGACAAGGCACAAAAAATGATGTATAAAAATCAATGTTGATGCAAATCATTATTATATCCCGGATTGGGATAATCAAAAAAACTACTTAGCATGTAGTATTTTTTTTTAATTTTATTTAGAAAAACAGTGGTATCATGACATAAACCTGACATTTAAATGGTTAAATTTCTGATAATTAATGAATATGTGATAATTCTGATTGGTGTTGACTGATGTTGCATATGGCTTGTGCTTTTCTGCTGACTCATCCTTTCACAGGGAATATTTTTTACAGCACTGAATCTTTATTTTCATTTTTTTCTTTTTCCTGAGAGGGAAGCAAATACCCTCATTGTCTTTTTCTTGGCTGCTTGCCTTTATCTAACAGGCACTGTTTTTCGTTAATAATGGGTAAATGAGCTGTCTTTTTCTGTCCTCTCTCCAGGATCGAGTCTTTTGGACGGATGGCGAAAATGAAGCCATCTATGGTGCAAACAAGTTCACAGGTTCTGACGTGGTAACGCTGGCCAGCAACCTGAATGACCCCCAGGACATCATCGTGTACCACGAGCTGATCCAGCTGTCAGGTACAAACCTGCTGGGAGGGGAAATGAGTGGAGAAAGGCGAGAGGAAAGGACAGACATTAATGGTTGTTGAGTCCCGCAGGCTCAGTGACATCACAGCAGCCTCAGGTTCACAGCTGACGTTGCAGACTTTTTTTTTTTTTTTTACAGTAACTGCAGCTGTGAGTTAATAAAGGTTAATGAAGAGAAAGTTAATCTGGAATTACTGTAATTACACTTGATTCATGTACATGAAGGACTAATAATGATGATCATTTTAGCTGTAATCATGCAGCTGTAATTGACACAAGTCATCTGGTCACTGACATCATTTAGTTGGGATTCATGGAAGGAGGGAGCCAATAAGCGATACAACACACCAGCTTTTTTGCAAGAATCTTTTCTGCTTACAAGCTATCACACAGTTATCAATATTTGGAGTTTGCTCAGCTGAGCTCTAACGTTCAACTTTCAAGCCGTACATTAGATTACCGACTTCCAACTTGCAATGGGTTGCAGTTTTAGAGCAGAGGTAGTAGTCCCTTCCAGCTGTGGCTTAATCTTTTGTGATGAACAATTTCTGCATTACAACTTTATCACAGATGTTCTTCATAAGTTTGTCAAAGTAATCACAGCCGTTGACTCTTGTGTGCAGGTACGAACTGGTGTGCAGAGAAAGGTGAAAATGGAGGCTGCAGCTACATGTGTCTGCCTGCACCGCAAATCAACAAACATTCCCCCAAATACACTTGCGTGTGTCCAGAGGGACAGGAGCTGGCTGCTGACGGCTTACGCTGCAGACCTGGTGAGTCACAGCACCACAGAGGGGAAACTAATTTATTTATTTATGACGTGTTTACACCTGAATCAGGAGCACATATAGCCAACATGCAAGCTACAATTTAGCAAAATTAGATTATTTCTTCACGTGTCTCTATAATCAAAACAATACTTGTGAGCACGTGAGACGGATGTAGGACTCACAAATGTACCTGCAATTTGCCAGCAACCATAGTTTGTGAAGTGGGGGACTGCCATTTGTGATGCACATGCAAACATGGCTTTCAAATTGCTTTTGTGAAATAGGCCCCAGGGCTTGTAAAAATGTCACACCAACAGGTTTGTCTGTTTTTTCAGCCTGCATGGAAACTGTAGGCCTGCATAATTCATTGTTTTGATATCGACTTGTACTTGGATACAGTCTCATGACAATGCTGCCATATCCGTATGGAGATCCGTTATGTTAAACCAAGCAGTCCTAATTTCTCCCCTGGTTACATCACCAAATGACAAGACAGAATTACAATGATAAAATGTGCAAAGACATGTTGTCAGAGAAATGTCAGTGTAAGAAAAAGCATCAGGAGAGTTACAGAAATGGGAGCAAAACTATTCAGAAACGAGCAAACCTTGCCAGTGCTGGTGAGGAAATACATGTATCCAGTTCTAGATCTTTCAAATTTGCAGTTACAGGAGGAATATTTAAAGAAAATAAGTCTCCTAAAGATTTGTGAGGATTGCAGTCTCTCACTTCATTCAGAATTGTGCAGGTTCATGAAAGTGTGTCTAGAAATGTGTTGGAAAGATGTTGTTCGCTTGGCTTTATTATTTTTTATCCCTTTTCTGTCAAAATTGCACCAAAAGGTTCTGAAACATAAACAACACAAAAAAGTTATTTTAATACTCAGTATTATAATTCATAGAGAATTGTAACTGCAATTGTGAGATTTAAAATGGAAATGTTCAAACTGAAATCTTATATTGTTAATTTTGTTTCACAGTTAAACTTTTTTCATTTTCAAATTATAATTTCACATTTTAAATTTGCCTTTTCAATTTCCTTTTTCTTTTAAAGTTTGATTATGGATCAGTTATCCCTCTTAGTGTGGTAAATTAAAAATCTTTTTAATTTATCTCTTTTAATTTGCTATTTGGACTTTTAATTTGAATTGTGACCAAAAATATCCTCCATATCATGTTAGCTACTTCCATTATTTTGAATTATGGAGGCATTTCAAGAAAAGAGAGGATTTTCTTTAACTTGAAGGAACCCAGAGGTAAACATTACCAAAAATCTGATTTTAATTTGCCTGTGTAGATGTCATCATGGGAAAAAAATAGTAATTGTATAGCTCGGAGAGTACAGACCACACTGGTGCTCAATACGGGGCGAGTTAAACCACCAGACGGATGTTAAAACTGTTGCTTCACATTGTGCTTATGTGCATTTCAATAACTGTACAGACAAAGGCGATGCTGTGTGTTCCTCTCTGCTCCATCTTCCTTTGACTCTGCCGCTTGTCTCAAATGTGCCTCTTCTTAAAGAACTGATTAAAAAGGCTAAAGGAGGCCGGGCTTTCACTGTGGATCCCCCAAAACACAGAATCAATTGTAAGAAACAGAATTAATTCAGTCTAATTCTCTGGTTTAAACTGGCTTTGATGCGAAAAGCAGCAGAGTTTTGTCACTCCCACCATTTTTCCTCTGGCGCTCAGTCGCTCAGGCATGTTTGCTTGGTGTGAGTGTGTTCCCTCTGCGAGTCTGTATCCATGCCAGCCACAAACCCAGCTGTCTGTTTGTGTTAGTTGCCTGACAGCTGAACAGTAGCTGAGTCAGTTGGTGTTGTGATCCAGTTTTTCCAATGTCTTTTTGGCAAGTCTCAAACACCGTCCTCCTTCACATCTCAGCTGCGGCTCTGTCTGCTTCCTCTAACGTTTGAAAGTGTCTCTGCGTCCTCACGCTGACAGCTCAAGTTCCCATGGTAGATGCTTCTTCCAGTCGTTCCTGTGCTCTGCTCTCTCTCCTCTGGTTTAATTTTTGCCTGTTGGGTTCAGTCCTTGTCTGGGCTGACTTCAGTTCTCTGTATGCGACTGTGTTAATGTCATGACAGCTGAATTTATGGGCCAGAACACTGATATGTGATAGCTGAACTGTGGGAATTAATCTGCTGCTCTGTGTAGCCGTCTTGGCTCACAGTCAGCGCTCTAGTTCATCCCAAAGGTGTTGGTGAACGAGGTCGAGGCTCCGCGCAGGCCAGTCGAGTTCTTACACTCAAAGATGGGAAAGTATTTCATCATGGACTTGGCTTTGTGTACAGAGGCGTTTTCATGTTGAAACAGGAGAGAGTCTTTGCCAAATTGGAGTCACAAAATTGGAAGCACGTGTTTGAAATAGAAATACATGCTGGGGTGTCTTCATTTGCTGCAAAACCAATTATTTTAATGTTATACTGATTAAATGGTAGCAATTTTGGTTCATCGAATCAATGAGCTCTATAAACTAAGGATACAAGATATTGGATTTTTTGCCAATATCCGATATGCTGATATATAACAACTCAATTGTCTGATAGCCAATACCAATATAAATATATTCACTAATTTTCCCACCTAATTTTAGTAATCATCAAGTCTCTTCTGCAGTGGAATTAACATAATTTTATGCATATATGCATTATATTGTTATATTTAAATCAGTGAGACCCATGGTGCTTTTATTTTGAAGGACCAGGCTCATCTCAGACTGTAAATGTCGATGTTTTTGCTGTGGATTTGAAACTTCCAGACAACAGTTGGAATTTAGCTTTAGCAGACCATTAAGTAGTTACTGCAGTGCCTTTAAATGTAAGAATTCATTCACAGCAAGCAGGCAACAAACTAACTGCTCTCCAGTTCAAATATTACTAATATTTGCAAGTCACACTGGTGCTCCATGGTCACAAAATGTGACAAAATAGTCACATTCGGAGCTCTACAAAGGCAAACACAAAGCCTCACCTGCTCACACTGCTGCCACTACCACTCATTAAGTTAGACTGCAGCGCTGTAATTCACTGTAGGCTAGAAACAAACTAAGAGTTCTCCAGTTCATATGTTAATAGTATGTTGCAAATGGTCACAAAATGTGACTAAATAGTTACAGTTTGGAGCTCTGCAAAGGCCTTGTTCTGTGTGTGTGTCCGTGAGAGGCAGAGAGCTGTAGGAGAGCACGAGAGAACCCTAACGCTAATGACAGTACGTAGTTAATAACAAGGACAGAACATCCTTGCCCAGGTCAAAAGTGACAAGAAAGGACTGACTTGATCTTATTTCCTCCATTATGAGATTTTAATATGATCAAATAAACTTTTTAAAAATGAAACTCAAAATGTGGCCCCGCCCTCCATCTGTCTCCTTTTCTTTGCCGTGAAAAGGTTGCTGGGAAACGCTGTCCTCTCTCTCTGATCTACTCTGCTCCAGTTGTTTTTGTCTTTAGCTGCCCGGCTCCTTTCTGCGCTCCCACAGATTAGCCTTTTCATAGTGAAGCAGCGTCGGATAGGAACCTGACAGCTGAATTCAGAGCACATACTCTCCTAATTGGACTCAAACAGTAGACCGAGACACTGGTGTACACACAAAGCACTGAAACATCTCCCTGGCAACTCTCTGCACCATCGTCCTCCTGCCCTCCTGAATCAAAGTTTGCTTAGTTAGCCTGTTCAGTTTTCTTTAAGACTTCTTTGCCTTACTCTTCTCAAGTTCCAGTGAAAACTGAGAGTCTGTTTCCAAAGTTTTTTGACAGGTTGTGCAGCTCATTCTCCCCTGTGAAATCTTTCTTCTGATCCATTTATATCTCCCTCAAATCTGCTGTGTTTTTTGTGTTGTATATTGGTGAAATATGTAGGATTTCAGGTGTCTTTTTGATTGATTGATTAATTAATTCAGGCTGCCTTCATATTCAAAAAGATGACATTATTTAAAAGATCATTACAACTACCCACGGCTTATTTTCATATAGAAGCCATACTGAAAAAACAATCGCCCACCTTGTTCTGAATTACGAACACAAGCTGCAGAGTGATGTGATGCTCTTGCTTGATATGGTTTTAGGCTAATCAGATTCTAACATGAGGGGACAAACTATTAAGATTTATGCAAGTTTGTCTTATACATGGCTCAAAGGTAAAACTACACTGTGCGTGTAAAGTAAAAACACATTGTACAAAAATATGTTAAATATGGCTCTGAAAGAAGTAGTAAGGTGCAAATATACACAAGTGTTTTTTTAAATAATTGTTTTTATCTGCATTTCAGTTACTATAATTTCTACATGTTTTTGGTTTTGAAGTGAACTGTCCCTTTAAGTCTATCACTGCATTTATTTTGTTGTCATCACTAGAGCTATCTGAATTGTTGAAAAATCCCTAGATACAGATATGGAACCAGAATATTATACTATAGGATGAGATGAACTTCAATAAAAAAAATCTGCCAGCTCTGTAGCAGGTTTTACAGCCTGCTTACTCTACAGAAATGTAACGGCCATCATATAGTGAGCGTCCCTGCAGCCTGACTCACCTCCTCACGGGCTGTTTGGGAATCTGGAGCTGCCTCCAGGTTCTTTACAGCCTCCGTGATGACTGAATGTACCACCCAGACTGTGCATTTCTGTTTTCCTTTCTACACAATTTTCATGCAGCTTGTGGGAGTCTTTGTTCCTGCAGTGTGTGCGAGAACATGCATGTTTTCATTAAAGTATCTGAGAGTGTGGGTGCTTCTGCAGGTTTTCCGTGCACACTCCGGTTGTCTTGGGAGTGTCTTTGTGTGCGTGTGTGTTTCTACATCTGTTTACACGCCTGACTGTGTATCTGGTGCTAGTTAATAGTAAGAATAGTGTGGGAGGGGTTAAAAGGGATTCCTGTGACTCGATTAATGCTCCTCCACCTTCCTCCGAGTTGGGTCGTAGCCAAAGGACTCGCTGCTCCTCACTAAAACTTCAGCTAACATATTTATCCCATTAAACAGCCGCTGCAGCTGAAACGAACAGGAACTGTAGAGCATTGTGCGGCGGCAGCTTTGACTGGCTCTAATCTTGTTAGTGAGACAAAGTTATAAGCAATGCTCCTCACTTCAGGGGTTGGACCTGAAACTACCAGTGAGGCTTTTATATAACAGCCTTTAGAAGCAACTTGGGAGTGTTTTCCTTCAGGCTGAACAATCTCAGGCTGAAATACAGCATGTTGTTGTGACTCTGCAGGGACTCCACTTAGTGCTACACTTTGTTTCCGACGCTATTAATCACAATTATCTGAACTGTCTAGAACACTTTAAATTCGCCACAAACGTTTGAACAGAATTGTGGATGAGCTGATTGGTCAACAGTGGTCAGCATCACTGTAGGTCTCATTTTTGTGAACGCAGTATCTGAAGATGGCCTTGAGGAAGTTTCCCCAAATTTGGCACAAACTTCCACTTGGACTCAAGAATAAACTGATTAAAATCTGGTGGTCAGAGGTTGTTTAATACAACAGAGTCGGCCTCTAGTGTGACATAATATAACTCCAGTGCTTTACAAACAACATTGGCCATAGCACTAATTTACCTTCTCCATTATTTGGCTGCTGATCTTTTCATCTGCGCACAGAGTAAGGAGCTCCCGAATTTTTCCTGTTATCCCAATTTGCGGCCATTTATGACCGCTGTACTTACTCTTTGAGTTAGCCCTCAGCTGCTACTAGCTGCTTTTTAAATCAAACGTATAACCCGTCATCAAAGCGTCACACCCCGTCTCCCTTTTAAACAGATAAAGTGGCAGCCTAAAGATAACTGTCCCTTAATTCTGCAATTGTACTTTATGTTCAAAACAGCAAGGTGGCGTAATGGTGTCATATTCCCACCTTAAACAGGCAGTGTAATAGAGGCTAGTGTTTCTCACCAAAAAGCTTTTGCCATGCTTGAAGGCAGGGCAGAAATCCTGCCATCATAACCTCCTTGTAGCTCCATCTTCTTTGTTTTTCTCCATGAATTTTGTGCATTTTGTGCAGTTTGCTTGTCTCTGAAGTCTCAGCGTGATGAATTGTACAAATTCTGCTTGCAGTGCAGACTTTTGGACAGACTTATCAAAGGCATTCCTGGTGTTGCACTGGGTTGTGCATGAGAAAAGTGGCAGAAGTAGGTCGTGTGAAGAGGAGGGCTTGAGGAAGTTAAAAACCTGCCTACTGTCTCACCACAGTGCACCTGTGGTTTGTCGGATTGTCTGTTTCTGCGACACTGGGCGAGAAGCAGAGCAGGGCACACCCTGGACTGGACACGTTGCCAGTTAATCACATGGCTGACACATAGTCGGACAATCATTCGTGATGAAATTCACACCTACCTAACCTGCATGTGTTTGGTTAGTGGGCAGTTCTGAGTGCTTAAGGACGTCCACAGCAGGAATAGGCGAAACGGACAAACTCCACACAGAAAGGCCTTTTGCTTTGAAGTGACTCCACAAAGGTGCCTTCCACAGCAGAATTAAATATGAAATTTTTGAAACACTTTTTGTCATTTAGGGCTGCAACAAGTACATATTTTCATTACCAGTCAATCTGTTGTTTGTTGCATGTGAAAAGCGATATCACTTAAGTCAGTTGAAGACCACAAGTTTGAAAATTAAAAAAAAATACATGCATATATTGTCGTAACACATATTGTTACAACTTCAGATGTTCATATTAAATGTGGCCAATGTGACCTTTAGATCGTTCTGAACAGTCTGTTTCCACTATGAGGATTTCACACAAATTCATGTATTTGTGGCTTCCTGTTACAATTAAAACATCTGCCTGCAAAAACAGATTTTCGATTCTTGGAGCTGGACTGTTAATTAGGAGCGCTACTGAAATATGTATACACATCTTAGTTTTGCATTGCACCACATTCTGGGAGTACAGTGTGTACTCTTGGCACAGATGGCGCAGCAGAACATCAGGTGTATTGAAAGTTAAAGAAATCAGTAATGCCCATGTTCTATACTGAGCAACTGCAGATCAGATTTTACTGCGCATGTGTTTTACCCCAAATGATATGAAGCCGTGATTTCTCCTCTTTAACCTCCTTAAGCAAGATATGGAAGACCCAGAAATTCTGACCAATCAGAGCACATTGGGCTTTTTTAAGAGTTGGTCTTAAAGAGACAGGCCCTAAAACAGAGTGTCTTACAGAGGGTAAATACAGGTGTTCCAGCACAGCCAGTATGAAGGAAATAGTGTTTTTTGACCATTAATTCATGTAAAAATGTTCCAGTAGAAACTTTAAATACAAGTATGAACCTGTGAGTCAGCATAATAGGCCCCTTTACTGCCAGGTTGTTTGGCAGTAAGCATGATATGCATTTTCAACGCCTACATAGGAGACCTCACAGCCCTGTGATTTTACAGTAAACACCTCAACAGTCCGCTGCCTCTGCTAATCAAGGCTGCATTGATTCGCCTGTAAGGACTTTAGTGTTGGTGCAGCTGTCCAGGTTGTACAGATGCTGATAGGGACGTTGTGATACCGTGCAGTGTGGCTTTAAACCTTGAAATAGCCTCTGAGTGTCACTTCTCCAGCTTTTGCGTGCATCCAGCTTGAACAATTGTCTTTGTGTAAATGTATAACGCTGCTGCTGTTTGGTGTCATGACTGTTTGTGTCGTCTCTTAGCATGGAGATGGCTTCTTTTTCGCCGAACAGTAATGGATCCCACTTTCATCTATCGAGTGCTTATTTACTAGTTTAGTCTCACGAGATCTGGTCTACTTTCAAAGAAGGCCTACTTGCGTGTTTAAAAATAGGACAAGTTCTGCAGCCTGATGTTTTGTTTGTCAAAAGCATGACTCTTGGCTCTCTCTGTGACAGACCACCAAGGTTCCTCAAAGGATGATGGGAAAGCTCTAATACAGCCACCCCAAGGTAAAACCATCAGCTGTTGCCTGCTCTGCTGCCTCTCCCTCTGCTGACTCGCTTTAAAGCATGTTGGGCTTTGTTCAAAAATGTAATAACAGCTCCTCCTTTACTGTGGATTCAGGAGGTGTTTTTCTTCCATTTTAATTGTTAAACTGGACATCTGGCTTTTAATTATTTTTGGCTGCAGCCTTAGTTGCAACTTATTTGGCTTTTTCCTCCTGAATCAGCCTTTTTGTTTAGCTACTGTCAAAGTCAAATGGTAAAATCACTTCTTGTGTCCACGGTGCTGTAGAAAAACGTTTTAATATCCTGGGTCTTTTTTCTGAGTATCTGTCATGATGACTTCTGTCTGTGCTTTGGTGTTCGTTGTTTGGTTATGACGCACATTAGATGTGATTCAGGCCTCGGTACATTTCAGATGATGATTTAAGTGTGTTATACCTAATTTGTAGCACATGCTCAAGTAAACAGCTGTCTACTGGTCTATCTTTTAGGCCTAAAAAAATACTTTTTCTCTTTTTTTAAATTTTTCTTCAAATAGTCACTAACTCCATGACAACATTCCACAAGGTCCAATTTTGATTTGATTTGGGATATTTCAATTACTTTACTGATTTTACTTTGATGTGATACATTTCACTTCTGCATACAGGTTTGGGGTTGCCCCAATGATTGCGTGCGAGTAAAAAGTAGCGTGGTTTTAGGATGTAATGAGGCTTAAGAAGCCGTCATTTTCAACAACAGTAGTCAGTCCTTTTACATACGCAGTTAAGTTGAGCTATGTTCTTTTGCTGCTAATTGTAGCCTTCCCATGTTTTTTTTTTTAAAGAAATCAAGCCAATTTTGAAACCAGAAAGCAAACTTTTAGAAAATTTTTGGACCCAGCACAACACTTTAGTTCCACTTTTCCTTTGCCTGGCTCTGCAATGCTCCACCTGTGCCCAGACTACACACTCTGCTCCAGTAGTGTGGTGCAGTGCATAACAGAAGGCAGATGCTTTGATCGTGGCAGGTGGCCACACAATAAATGAATGTGTAGGAAACCGTGTAAGAGCTTAACACTTCATGCATCCATGGGAGAAGGCCTATTTTAAAGGTTTGATCTTTGGAGTTTATGAATAGATATCAGATTGTTTAAGTGAAGAAATTAAGTGAATTGGTAAATCGGTTTGTTTTTTTAACCAAGCCCTAGATGTGCTTTTCTTGCTTTCTACATTTTTCTCATCGGATTTAATCATTATTCATGTTTCACTTATTCAAAGATCATATTAAAACAGACTTTTGCACTGCTATCAGAGTATAGCTGGGATCCAGTGCTTTTCAGCTGTTTGATTGTGTTTTTTAACACCTGTTTTGGCGCTAATGTGACCCAACAATCTAATTACGTTTTCCTCATGATTAATGATTGATTGATTTTATATGTGGTATTTGCTTTACTTTGGGTGGAGCCTGTGTCCGTGCTCTGTGTCCAATTTCTGGCATGACTTCAGCTTGATTTAGCCGCATTGTTCAGTCCTGTAACTTTTAAGTTTAAAGTGTCTTTGGTAAACTTGTGTTGGAAGGAAGTGTTTGCTTACTAACTTTGTCTTAATCCTCTGAAAAATGCAGTCAGTGAATGTGTTTCAAACAGTAACAGGGACCTTAATCAGCAACACAAGGAGCACGGACGAAGTTTGCTGATGAGTTCCTGTTTGTTTCTGATTACAGCACTCACTCTTGTGACTTTTAAGTCAATTTGACCCTCATTTTTTGTGTTTAAGCTGTAATGTTGGGAAAAGCTTTTAAACTCATTTCTCCCTGCTGCACATGTGACGCAGTAGAGTTCTTTTGGTGCATCTGCGCAGGAGCAAGTTTTGTTCCTTTTATTACTGCAGAATGAGCTGGCGGGGAAGATTATCTCGATATTAAAGTGCAGGTTATCAAACTCTAAACTAGCAGGTGTTTGTTTGCAGTCCAGGAGCAGCACCTAGTGGCAGAAACAAAGAAGTGTCCCAACACAACCAAACTAGCTCAACGTTCACTATGGTTCTGGTTAAATGAAAGTATGATTGTTGTACATTTTAACTGAAATTCTTCACACGGGAAACAGGGTTGCAGGAGAGAAGCAGACATCAGCAAATCTCACAAACTCAATACTTTTGCATCATTTTCTGTGACCTCAAGTTATGAAAGCATACACATACTTGCATTTCTTAATTATTTTAAGTAGATTAATGAGTTGGATTTTTTTCTTTTTCCATGTAGTATTTTCACAATATTGGAATATCTACTTGCAATGCACTACCTTGAAAAATATCGACATTTCCAATTCCTCAAAATTGACAGAGGTCATACAATTAAACTTTTTTATGTTTTAACGCTGACAATGATTTTTCTTTTCTTGGTTTGTGGCAGAGAACAGCACAGCAACTGTGGTAAACACTAATAAGAGAGAGCATGACAAAGTGCAGCCAGTATCAGTTTATCAATACAGCAGAAAATGTGTATTGAAACTATTTCAGAATAAATAAAAAATACAGTCCTGGATTAGTTTAGGTTTTGCAAAATACTGTGGAAGAAGGCACTAAAACATGTAACAACTTTAAAGTATAGATTATCTCTAGATTAATCCTTTTCTTATAGTCAACAGATCCCAGTAAGTATTTTGTGTTAATCCAAAGCCTGAAATCTTCTTCCTCTCTGCCATAGAGCATCATCGTTGTCCAAAAGCTATTAAACACACTTAATGTAACAAACATAAATCTAACCTACACAATCCTTCTGCCATAAATACTCATTAGAGCACCAAGGGTGCATTCATTCGCCACAAAAAATTAGTACCGAACAAATGCACAGTTCCCACCTGTTTGGATTTAAAAAAACAAAAACAAAACAATGACTTTGACAGATGTGAGAGATGCTGTGATTTGAACAGTACATTGTGATGCATTTTATCTTCATCAGAAAATTAGAGCTCCTGCGATTTCGAAATTGCACTGAGCCAAATTGCAATTTCAGTACTACATAGATAAATAGATGTGCAGCCCTATTCAGTGCCCAGCTGTTTTAGGAAATAACTGAGTCACTTTTAATAATGAAACTATATATTTGCGGCATGTTTATCAACATTTAATTTTGCAGGAAATGGGCTGAGTGCCACAGACAGGATGGAGGCTGGGAAATATTTAGAGAATGATTAACGTCTTTATGGTTTTGGTCTTTTCATTGGATTTATTGACAGTAACAAAATCAAAGGGTAACACCAGACCAACCTTATTCATTTAAAAAATGCGCTCAGATGTGCAATCAATTACTGATTTTATATTTAAGGATTAGAAGAGTGACCTTCTGAAAATGTAAACCTTTGATATGAGTCAAATTTTTGTTAAGTATTAAAATATTAAAATAAATTTAACAAGCAGATGCCTAAATTATTGTGAAAGTAGAATTTGTTGTGTATTTGTACAGATTTTATTGACATTGTTGGAGTTTGGCCAGTCTGTTTCTGATTCATTCTGCAGCTGAGAGGCCTGTTGATTACATCACCACGTCATTTGGCAGCAGAGCAGCCTGACTGGCACGACCAACATGAGTCAACAAACGCTGTTTTTAGTCTCTTTGTCCCGAAGTCTCTGTCGCTGCTTTCAGCCGAGCTGTTTGCCAGTCATGTCACTCACTCGTCGCTGACGCCCAAACACTGAGGCCTGCTGCATGAACACACTGAGACTGGATGATTTTGACCCTGGGAAAAAAGTGAAATAAGCCTTTACACAGCACAGCAAAGTTTAACATTTAGCTTCAGAATTAAGTTTGGAGCTAAATTTTCCTCACTTTAAAATCTTGCAGCCATAAAGGCCGTCTGTGTTTCTTTTTGATGAGTGACTGTGTTAACTGATGACTTTTAGCTAAATGCATCTGTTTGCTTTTAGTGTTTGATGTAAATAATGAACACAGATCAGTATGTACTTAAAATGAGGGGATGCCATGCAGCGAAGGGCGAGGCCAGACTTGAACCTGCGCCCGCTGCGGCGAGGATGCGGCCTCAATACATGAGGCGCCTGCTCTAGCAACTGAGCCGCCAGGCACCCCCTTTTTTTTGACTGTGTAAGCATCTAAAGTCCAAATTGTATGTGTACTCCATGCAACAGTACGTAATTTGAAAGGGCAGCTGCAGTATATACTGAAAGTTTTTTAAAAAGTAATGCAGGATGCAACGGAAATGATTTGACAGTTTGTGTTGGGTTCAAATTGATGAGCTGTGGTTCGCTTTGTCTTTCAGAAGCCAACGTGAGCACGTCGATCCAGGTGAACTCCACAGCCAGAGGGTCAGCTGCTGCCTGGGCCATACTGCCTGTCTGTACGTACAACGTTTGCACACACTCACACAAAGAGTCTGATGGTTTTATTTGCCAGGGTTTGATTACCTTAAATTAGTAACCTAAATCCAAAGTTAGTTAAAGTTAACTGTTTCAAGTTATTTTTTGTGCCAAAACAGCTGCTTACTGTCCAGCTGGGTAAGAAAATATTTTTAGAGCGAGTGCAAAATCTAAGCAAAAATATGTGACTTCTTAATTGAGGGAACAAATTGAAATGGTTTAAGGAAATAATTTGTAATTGTAGAGCACAAAGGGATGGATTTATCATAATTTATTGGGCAACATACAAACACACAAAAATCCTGAATATTATTATTATTCTCTGACTGCGTTTGTGTCTGTTTGTCTCTGTGCTCAGTGCTGCTGGCGATGGCGGCGGCAGGCGGCTACCTGATGTGGAGAAACTGGCAGCTGAAGAACCAGAAGAGCATGAACTTTGACAACCCTGTCTACCTGAAGACCACCGAAGAAGACCTCAACATCGACATCACCCGACACGGCGCCAACGTGGGCCACACCTACCCTGCGGTGAGTAAAAACAACAGGGAACATCGTAGGTAAGAAGGGTCAGCAAACAACCTCAGGGGCTCGACTCACGAATCCCAAAACTAAAATGCTTTTAACCCATTGAAAGCTGTGCAAATTGGCTTTCAAAAACTTTGGAGGGGTGGCCCACAAATTTGCAAGAAATTAGTAAAAAGTAATGAGACAATCACCTTAAAATAAGCAAAAAAAAGAAATTTGTTAAACACAAAAATAAGAGAAATTTAACTGAAAAGAATTTTTGAAAAGTTAAAAAACAAACACAAAAATAACCTTAAGAAGTGCAAAATCCACTATCTTATGAAAATTATGAACATAGATTTCTAGACATGTTCCTTAGTTTTTTGATAATATCTAATAATATTTTCAGGTCATTTTTTTTGTCACCTTTTCCTGACAGGTCACCCGTCAGGTCATTTTTTCCTCATGTTTTCAAAAAAAATCTAACTAATTTTCTTAGGTTTCAGAGGTCGAAATGCTTGTGAAAGGCATCTGACTGTTACTCAGGAAAACTGATGTTAGGTTTTAAAGGGTTAAATGGTAAAATCCTTTATTATTTTTCTAAAAATAGCGATAAAAAGAGTTTCTGAGCACCTGTGCAGCTCAAATGATTTAATCCTGACCCAGAGGATAAGAGTGTTAATGACCTCCACTCTCACCCCGACCTTGTGGCCTTTAGTAATCCTAAGTGCATTGTGGGTCGCACACAGAGCACGTCTCTGTGCACACAGATTAAACAGATTAACCTAAACCCGGCCAGAGCCACAAGATGGACACACACCTCCGCTGTCACCCTCACAGCTGCAACACACCACAGGCAATGAAAATGTTATTGTCTTTATATTTTTATTAATTTATTTTTTTGATTGCAAATGGAACAAACAAGATGCAACGTGATGATTAACTTTAAACGGGGTTCACAGAAGGTGCTTGAAGTTCTTGAATTTGGAGAGGGAAAAAATCAAGTAGTAAAATACTTGAAAATACTTGAAAATAGGCCCTTTTTTTAACAAAGTGCTTGAAAAGTCCTTGAAAATCAGATGAACCACATAGCACTGTCTTATATTTTGACCAAAGTTTTATTCAGGTCATTATGATTCAGAAATGGCTCCTCGTTTTCTTTTGTTTAATTCTGACTCTTTACCGGCTTGTGGTGCACTCTCTTTGATAGTGTCCCATCTGACATCGTAGTTTATTTTTTATTTCAGTCCATTTTTAAACCGCCAGCAAAACTAGAAGGCCTATGTTGGCATGGCCAAACTTAACATGACTTTACCTCATGAGCTGACTTTTTCTGTGATTTGTTGTTCTCCCTCTTCAGTGTTGCGTCAACATGAAGCTGCACCAAAAACTGAAAGTGAAACTTCAGTTCCAGCTGGCATTGTTCCCATTGTTCCACTTTCAGATGGTTCAATTTTAAAGATGATTTTCCTTTGTTATTATATTCATTTATTAGTGGCGGGCCTGCACGATCAAAACTTCTGCTGCTACAAATTGATTTTCAGTTTTTGGTGCTGGACCGCTTGAAGCCCAATTGGAACATGTGTAGAGTTAAGTTAATCATAGCACCACGCTGTCGGAGCACAGAGCGTCCTCTGGGCACAGACGGAGCAGCAGAAAGTAAAACTTAACAATTCATTGCGTAGGTCTAAAAGTTTGCTTGAACTCTGCAACAGCTGCTTCTTTTATCTATAGATCTGATCAGCTCTGACCGGATCAACAGATTATTCAACCTGCCGCTCAAAATTCCTCAAACTGCTACTGAGGGAGAAAAAAAAACAAAAACATGGAGTCAGCAGCCAATGCTGATGAGATTATAAACTTGGAAACACTGCTCTCTTCATTTGTTTATTTGAAGATTTTATACATTTCTGCCTAAAATAAGATTAAATTTGGATTTGAAAATGAATTATTTGCTTTGAGTGAAGTCCTACTTTTTCAGTAACTGAAACTCCTTGATTTTTATTTTTTTTTTAATTTTTGTTTTTGAATCTAGTTTTCAATTTTGGCGGAGCCAGGCTGTTTCTCACTGTTTATTAACAAGGACAAAACACACAAAACTTTTCTTACGCCTTTTCTTTCTCTCCTCCCCTTCCCTTTCTCTGTCTCCAGATTTCTATAGTGAGCACAGATGACGATTTATCATGATCGTTTTTGTTTTAGCGGCAACCTGGGGGCGTCGCATGGCGCCTACACGTTCCTACGGGGCGCCGGTTGTCCGTGGCAGCAGCAGCAGCCCTTACAGTACGACCACATGCCTTCTGAAGTGCATTATGTCATTATCTGTGGAGAGGATGACTTGAGGAAATGTTATTTATTATGTGAATACTACAATGAATTATGTGTCCATAACTGTTTTCACTCGGTGTTTTTTTCTTCCTTTTGGTCCACATTATTTTTGGACCACAGCTTCCTTTCTATTTTTTTGTTTGTTTTTCCACATCCTCTTAAAGGAGTCCGACGCCATCTTTTCACGAGAGAAACACGGTGTATATCCACATTTTGAACACTTCTAACGGGGCTTTCTGTGTTCAAACTGAGGTGGAAAACTTACAAGAGGACACGGTATTTCTCTCGCCAAACTGATCGACTCTGCTGGACAGGATTTAAAACTGGATCTGAGCTGTCTGGATCCGACCTGATGGCGCGTGACTCCTTTATGACCATATTTTGAAAAGTGAGGCGTTCGTGGGGAATTAAATCCAAACTTTGTTTCTTGCCCCGTCTGATCCAACGGGCTCAGATGTGTGAATATTTATGTATGATCATGTTTTGGGCGATAATATCTAAGGTGTAACTTTTATTTTATTTGGTTAATTTTTATGATTTTGTCAACAGTACCTCCCAGCGAGCATTCTTTCAAGCTGCTTTTTCAGCCAGTGTTCAATATTATTATTATTATTATTATTATTATTATTATTATTATTATAAGCGGTGTAAGAATCACCATCGGTACAGCATTTGTAGACATTGTATATATTTACCCATCATCCCTCAAAGACATGACCGTCAATCAGGACTCTCTTCAATGCACTTTGATCAAATGTTCCTTGTGTAAATAAGATTGTATACATTTGACTTGAAATCAGTTTTTTGCTATGGTTGGGCATCATACAAGGGTTAGAGTTCAGATTCATTTAACAAGAAAGAAAAAGCCGAAAAAAAAAGGAGAAAAAAAAATGACAAGACAACTGAATTTGGTAAAACTATTTTGTATGTTTGTGTGCTGTTGCTGTGACCTTTTTCTAGCCTTGTACAGTGAGGGGGAATACTACTATTAAAACTTCAAAAGCTCTGTATCTGTGAAGAAACTGATTTGAAATTCACTTGAGAATTAAAACCTAATCCACAACGTTGTTCAAACGAGGCGTCCTGTCTTGCATATCGTGCATGCAAGTGTGTGTTTCTGAAGATACACTGAATCTTAAAGGTTTCATATCATGCTCATTTTCAGGTCCATACTTGTATTGTTTGTCTCTACAAAAACATGCTTTAACTCTCGAAGCAATTTTTTTCTTGCATTGTCTATTTGACTTTTCCCTCGATATGAAACGCTTCGTTTTAGCGCCTGTCTCTTAAAGGTTTACTCCAGAAGAAACCCAGACTGCGCTAAATAAGCCAGTGTTTCCAGGTCTTCCAGAGTTGCGCTTTCGGCATCTCTGCACCATCAGTGCAGCTGGGTAATGACTGTAACAGCAATGTAGAAACAGTTATAGCAGTTTTATTCAATATGGGATCTTTAATGCTACAGAATATATTTTGGACAATGGAGCATCTCCAACATGAAAGTGCTCACTTGAGTGCAAGTTTACGTACTAATACAGCAATCTAAAAATGCTCCCTTTTAATGCTTCATTTCCACATAGCTCTGTGTATGTGTATGCACATCAGCTGAGAGGTCATTAACTAACCTATAGAGTGCATGCATAGTGGATAATAACAACTTTAAACAACATATTAAAAAACAGACATGACAGGCCAACCTTCTCACTTATTTGTGGCCGTGCATTTGTCCTTTTTCGTCTCTGGACTGGACTAAAGGTCAAACATCTCCAAAATGAGCCAAATGCTAACATGACTACAATGGGTACATCTTAAAAATTAACAGGATGATTTTTTTTGTTGTTTATTTGTTTTTTGTTGTTGTTTTTACAGGACTTTGTCTTTTATTGATGTATTCCAATGGCTTCTTAAACTGGTTTGTAAATGTTTTCATTTTCAAGTATTAACAAGATCTGATGGATTTTCAGGATGCCGCCATGTTGAAGCTTTCATGTAAGTTTGAGCTAAATTATAAGTATCACGCCGAGAACACACCAAGCAGCGGCGAGTGTGGCTTGTGGCGAGCTCCAATGTTACATCTATGAAAAGCTGCAGCAGCCACTCAGAGCTGTAGCCGTTTGATTCTGCGGCAAAGTGTGGCCAAACTAAAAGTTCAGGGTCCCTTTTATCGGCAAATTGTGGCCACAGAGACCACAGCTAATCAGTTAACAGATTCCTTAAACTCCAGTGACGTGTAAACCCGTTACACACTTTTTTCCCCACCTGAAACGCATGAATAAGCCTCCCAGCAAAGAATGAATTGAATGATTTTTGTGTTAAGCCACACTCTGCAGCTGCTTGGGGTTTTCGGGGTGAAGCACTTTGACATAGTTTCAATCTCACTGATGTAAAAACTTTTTGTCTACACGTAACTTTTTCAAACAAAAAAGCACATAAAATAATACACTGCAAATTACAAATTACCAGAGATTGTATCAAATGCATTTGATTTTTTCCCCTAGATTGAATCAGTTATTTGATGTTGAATATTGTTTATTTAATGTGAATGTATTTGATACATAGCCTATTTAAATACTGTTTGGGTTTTAGAATACAAGATGTGAATGTCTAAAGATGTTGAATCTTTTATTTTTATTGCTGTTAATGCATTTTTTTTAAATTCAGGTATACAGGCCGACTGTGGCAGAGTCCTTCCTTTAACTCAGACCTACACATTTGACCTCTCTGCTGTAATCCATGTGTGTTTGACGTATTTCGTCCCACTGATAGCAGTCAGATAGGTGGAGATTAATCCTTGCTGCAGTTAAACTGGGATAATGAGCGGATGGAGTTGGACTCGGTCCAAATAAAACGACTTAATAGCTCTCCGATGTCTCATCCCATTTCTTTAACTGAACAAACAGGCCTCCTCCTGTTTGTTCCCTTAGCGGAGTGATACGGCCATGATGAGTCAGGAGCTGTGATTTTTTTATTTTTCATTTTTTTGCAGAGATTAAAGCGTGTGCTGGATGCACAGAGGAGGTGGAGTTTTCGGCTTTATTAGCTGTGTGACTTTAATAGCTGTCAGTGGCTTTTGTGTCTTGCGAGTGAGTGGGGAGCTCTGAATCATCATGGCCATTCTCTGATCCTCACTTACATGTTTTTTTCTGATAACATCATGTCAGTCTTTGGACTCAAGAAGGATATCAAGTCAAATCTTGTCATGTTTCAGCTCTAGACTTTCCAAATTTAATCAGACTGAATAGAACAAATTCTGACAAAATGCATGCACTGATTATTTTACTTGTCTTTTGCTGTGTAAGTCTATGGTGAAAAAGTATTTTCGTGCCTCATGGCATCACATGACTGATGTCATTCAACCGTAGTGGCCACTAAGTTAGACTTTTTGACTGGGGAATCAGGGCGAAGCTAACTTCAGCAGTTTTCTACAGAAAAATGTCATCCTTAGAGCAGTCAGTGTCACCCAGGAAAAGAAAAAACGCTACACTCGTCCTATTTTGGTTGTGCAATGACTTTGTGCCATAATCGAGCCTTCATTTTCCCAGGAGATGTGTGCCATGGCAGACAGAATTGCATTGTAAAAGTAAAGTGTATTATTGAGCAGGAGGTGTCAGAAAAGTCACCACTGGGAAAACTGGCTTGTGGCAGCCAAACATTTCTAGAGACGTCACTTTTTGATCTTTCAGTGTCAGTTCTTATGAATCAGAATACACCAAACACTGCAGTGTTCACCCATTAACAGGGAACGTGAGCTGGGTTTACACTGTCATTAGACACTTTTACCCTTCTGATCATGTGTTTTTGCAACAGTAATCTGGGCGGCCTCGCCTCTGGGAGAGGGGCCAGAGATACGGGTGGACTTCGTAAAGGAGCACTGCAAGGGTCTCAGGGGTCCAGGAGGGCAGCCTCCAGGAAACAGAGTGCTGTTAAAGGGAATTTGGAGTCCTCGGGGAGTTTGAATGGTCCCAGGGGTCCTGGAGGGCTGCTTCCAGGAGATGGGTCGAATAGAGGGTAACCCAATGCAGGTTGAAGTCCTCAAGGGGCATTGAAAGGGTTCAAAGAGTCCAGGAGGGCGACCTCCAGGAGATGGATTTGATAGACGGCTGCCCAGGGCAGTTTGGATTCCTCAAGGGACATTGAAAGGGTCCTGAGAGTCCTGGAGGGCGGCCTCTGGGAAACAGGCCTAATAGAGGGTTGACCAGGGAAATTTGGAGTTCTTAGGGGGAATTTGAGGGTCCCAGGGGTCCTGAGGGTGGCCTCCAGGAGATGAGCCCAATAGAGGGTGGCCCACAGGAAGTTGGAGTCCTCAAGAGGCATTGGAAGGGTCCTGGGAGTCCAGGAGGGCAGCCTCTGGGAGATGGGACTGATAGACGGCTGCAAAGGACAAGTTGGAGTCCTCCATTAAAAATTCTTAAATCTAACGTGCCGTAAGCTGCAAGAGGCCTGGAGCAGAAGGGCAAAAACTTGCTTGATCTTGATTTTCAATATTAATGCAGACCGTGAAAGCATGCCCTCGTGATCCTTCTGACTTTTTGGGTTTTAACTGAACTAAACAGTGATGGTGTCTTTAATCTATAGTCATTTCACTGTGAAATCAGTATTTACTTCATAATAAGTTAAAGCCACTTTAAATTAAAAAAAAAATGATATTGACTTCAGCTACGCCGTCCAGCTCTGGATAAGCAGATGTGTAAAGTTATGAGACGTCAGAGTAAGTGGGAGGAGAGAGAGAGATCAAGAGATGGATCAAAGAGGATCACAGTATTTAAAACTTTAAGCACCCAGATCGTCTCAGTCAGCCGCATTAGATGCCGAGAGTCACTTCCTACCTCAATACTGTGTGTGTGTGTGTGTGTGTGTGAGCTGTATGAATGTTGACATGATTTCTCTGTGAATTAGTGTGAAAACATTTCCCACCCTTGCATGCATGTTTACCCATTTGCCCGCCTTGTGTGTGTGTGTGTGTGTGTGTGTGTGTGTGTGTGTGTGTGTGTGTGTGTGTGTGTGTGTGTGTGTGTGTGTGTGTTTATGACAACAAGGCTTTGTGCAGGATGCCAGCTGTGTGTGTTATGTTTGAGAGATAGATGGTGTTAGAGTTGCCAGGATGTCTGTCAGTGCAGGTTAAATGATTTTCGGCACAGACATTCAGCAGCGACCATGTTGACCCACCTCAGAGCGCGCAGCAGGAGTTTGTTTCCCAGCCGCCAAGCCGTCAAAGAGCAAGCCGACTATGTGGACCTAACCAGCACCTTCGTGAAGCCATGGAACTCCATGCAGGTCAGACACTTTATTTATTCTTATTTTATGTGTCTTTTAGTGCATCTGAATGCTCCTCTGCCCTGCAGTGTACAGACTTTTGCTTCTCCTAGCTGACAGTAAAAATCACACCTTTACTCAGTAGTTTACTTGAATGAACTGTTTGGGATTTTTCTTTTTTTTTTGTCCTTTTTTTTGGTAGAACGCAGAAATGTGTTTGGGTTGGTTGTTTTCGTAAAATTTTTAATAGAACTATTTAATGTAGTTATGTTACTTTCTTTTATTGCACTGAATAAATTTAAATGGAGCTGACGAAGGGAAAAACAGAAAACATAGAAAAGAGAAAAAAAATGTAAAAATGTTAGTTGTAATAAGCAGTGGCTTCAGCCTGCACCTTTACGGTCTTTTTTCTTCTGTTTTTAATGCTCTAAAGGCAGTGACTTATTGTTTATGTAAGGTATACTAACTTGTGTATTTGAGTTTGTAAATTGTAATTATGACAGAAATTAACCAAATTATGTCAAAAATAAAAAAATTGCAGAAAACCAAGTGTGCAGGCAGGAAAAAACTTACCACTGAATCCAGTTTTGTCTTTTTATCTCCTACTTGTAAATGCAATCAATCAAACTCACTCTTATGACTATATTCCTACATAAAACATACTTTCTTTGTACAGGACCACACTTGCTTTAATGCTTGAATAATGAAGAGATTTTGTTTTACTAAAGTCTGTCCTAATTTGGATAAAAAAAAATCTTGAAGGTTTTAAAAAGCATTAGATTTAAGTGTCTAATACCTGTGGATACGCTGTAGTACGTTCTCTGCATAGATTGATCCCTTCTTTATATGGTCTCTTTCATCTTGTATAAAAGCTTAAAATGTTGGATTAATCATCGTAATCTTTCTCTTTTATTTGTGTAGGATCTAGGCAGAGACATCTACGATCTTTACGCTGAGTACGAAAATGAGGAGGAGGAGGATCGGCTCCCGGTGTCTCCTTCCCGCGTGCTGCTGTCTCCAACAAAACACTTCACTCTCAACATCAACGTGGGAGGAACGGTAACTTTAATTAATGAACATACTGCTTGATTTGACATGTTGAATACCATCAGGGGCAATTATTCAGTCCGTTAGATCATTTATTGTTAGACTTCTTTTTTTAAAAATCAGTCTTCCTTTTCTGGAGTTGCTTCTCAGTAGTTGCCAATGCTGTAATCTCAACTTTTTCTTCAGTTTTTTCAACCATTGAATCTGGTTTTTACCATCTAAAGAGACGTGCACGTACAGTCTGCATTTGTAAAACAGCCAGTATGAACTTGGTCCCTCTAAAATGTCCTTGATTGACCAAAGTCTCTCGCCACAGCGTCTTTTCTAAAGCTTAAAATCATCCAAGAGGAGGTGTAGTGGTCTAGTTTTCTTTTAGACCATTTGAATCACGATATGTTTAAAGTTTGCAATGGGAATTTTGTGCAGTAATGCCAAAATAAAACTGCTTACCCCTGCTTTAAAGACATCTGAACAGACAGGTCAGCAAAGGTCAGTTATTAAATGTGTATTTTTTTCACACTTAACTGTTTTAAAGGCCTTCTAGTGTTTTTCTGCTTCACTCTCCAAATGATTCAAGCTTTGTCGTACTTATACTACTCCATTATATGAATATTTTCATATTACTATATTTCACCTTATTCTCTTTTGTTTTCCTCCAGGTGTACCACTTGCCCTACAGGTTAGCCGCCCGGTATCCAAAGACACGGATCGGACAGCTGGCCACGTACACAGACCACAGCAGGAAGTTGGACCTGTGTGATGACTACGTCGTCCAGAGCAACGAGTTCTTCTTCGACCGGGACCCTAAAATCTTCCACAACATCTTCAACTTCTACAGGTCAAAATAAGATACATTAAAACATGAAAGATGTGTGTCCCCTCTTCTGCTTGGAATAATTTTGGACCCTGTTCTCCTGTCTCTGTCAGAACTGGAGTGTTGTGCATTAAAGAAGAGCTGTGTCCCCGCAACTTCCTGGAGGAGATAAACTACTGGGGCGTCAGAATCAAAAACAGCCAACGCTGCTGCCGCATCTCCTTTGAAGAGAGGCAAGACGAACTCAACGAGCAACTGAAGATACAGAAACAGCTGATAGCAGAGGTGAGTGAGCTCTGTGTGTTTTGTAATGGATAGAAGAATCTGGCATATAGTATGTATATATGTTTAAACTTCTGTCTGGACATATTACTTACAATGTCAAGATTCCCTACAATTCAATCAGTTAATTTTACTGACACTATGAGCACCAAAGGCGGTGATATTATCAACATTAAAAACAAGAGACGCAAGAAAGAGATTAGAATAGTATTTTTAAAAAACAGGAAAAACAGGAAAAAATGTGAACTCTATTTAAAATTGTCATGATTATATATTTAAAATTATTTGACTGAATCATTAGAATTTAAAAAAAAAATTCAAGTCATTTCTTGTTTTGTTTTTGATTTTTTTTTTTTTGCTTTACTTTCTCTTTTTTTGTTTGTTTGTTTTTGTTCCCTTTTTTTGGCACGTTCTCACATAATTTTCTTGTACTTTTCAGATTTCTCCCTAACCTTTTGGTCGTTTCTTCTTTTGTTGATCATGTTTGCGAATTAAATTAACCCAGTTTTTTGTACTATCTGCTTATTACTATTTTCCCCCTCCAGGCTCTGTTTAAAAATACCACAAATTAAAATGTCAAGAGGTCATCACCTTCTAGATTTTAGTGGTTCAGCAGTTTATTTTTCTACCTGTGAGATATTTTTTTTTTATCAGTAATCTGCTGGCTATGTCTGAGTCTGGCTGACCTACATTATAAATCACCGCTCCGCTCCGCCGTCTTGACAGATGGAGAGTGGAGAATAAGCTTTTTCTCGGCACAGATTTAGACAGATCTTTCCATCACAGAAGTCCCACTCTGATGCAGTTTGTTGCACCCGTTTCTCCCCTGTTGTGTTTTCTTGACATTTTGTGTTTGCTTCTTTAATTTAGCTGCATTTTAGGGTTGTTTATTTAGTCTTTCTTTATTTCTCTTATTTTTTTTTTAAATCTATTTTACCTTTTTAATGTGTAATTTATATCTTTTATTTTATTTTATATGTGGTTTAATTGCTTTAATTGTTTCTGTTGTTATTTTTTAAATTTTATTTTATACTAACATTATGCACCCTGATAGCTTGCATTGTTTGTCCTCTGCTTTTAATTTTAGTTTAACTCTACCCTGGTTTCTTTTCGCTTGTGCTCAGTAGGACTGTTTGGCTTTCTGTTGTTGTTTCGCCATCTATGTATCCCATTTCTGCTTTGCTTTGTTAGTAAAAAACACTTTGTAAACTCTATTTTGAAAGGTGCTATATAAATAAAGTAATGATAAGAAGATTAAGAAGTTTGTGATTTGAATATTTTGATTGTTTTGCTCTGTCCTCATTTAAATCAGATGTTTTTATCAACTTTTTACTCTCATTCACTCCTTATATACATGCTTAGTTTCTACATAATGTATTATTTTGCGCTTAAATAGTGTTCTATATTGTTTCTGTATTTTTAAAAATGTTTTTTTTTACTTGTATTTCTTTATTTATTGCCATGAATATTAATGTTTCTCCTGTTTGTGTTCTGTGTCTGGGGTGCATCTCTGCCCCGTGTCATCCAGCTGGAGAGCGAGGAGAACGAGGTGTTGTTTGACGGCTTGGCCTTCGGGACGATCCGAAGGATCATCTGGAACCTGATGGAGAAGCCGTTCTCCTCGGTCACCGCCAAGCTGATGGCCGTCGCCTCCTCCATGTTCGTGCTGGTATCGCTGGTTGCCATGACACTCAACACCGTGGACGAGATGCAGTACAAGGTGTGTGTTTTACTATGTGTGTGTAATTGTAATTGTAATTTCACAATACTCTTGTGATTTATTATATCAAAAGCACTGCTTTTAATGCATATACATTTGCTAGGATATGGTTTTATTCTTTAATAACATGTTAAAATTCATGTGCTTTTGAGATAAAAAAAAAAACAAAAAAAACATGTACGAATATAGAGTATAGACGGATAAAGAAGCCAGAAGATTTAAAACAATGGTTATGGAAAACCTGGAAAATTTGTCCCAATCCCATTTCCAGGCATGGGAAATTTGTGGAATTAGTAAAAATGATTGAAATTCTGGAAAAGTCATGTAATTTAGTTTTGTGTAATGAAATTGTTTCTGGAATCTTCTGTGTTTAAGTAATTTTCTATAGCTGTGGAAGTACTGTATGTCTAATATGCGTCCGTGTGTAATATTTTGTTTTCTATCATAGACATTTTTACATTTTCTCTCCACATTTTGTCTCCATATCTGCCAGATTGCTGGCATTATGTTTAATAACACTTGAAATCTCAAACGTCTGAGAGTGTCAGCCACGTGGGGCAATCATTTTTTTATTATTATTGGTCTTTAAAAGTCATGGAAAAGTTTGATAATTTTGTTAGGGGGTCAGTTATTCCTTTAAGCAGCAAACTGTATCAGTGTTTTTGAGCCAAAATCTTTAAAAGCTGATTTCTCCAAACGTCTTATCATCCGAGCTAATATGGCATAATAATTCATCAAGGAAATATTTTATTTTTAACTCTTCCAGACGGCGTCAGGCCTGCCCAGCGGCAGATTCTACGGCGAGTACGTGGAGACTTTCTGCATCGCCTTCTTCACGATGGAGTACCTGCTGCGTGTGGTGTCCACCCCCGACCTCAAGAGTTTTGGACGCAGCATGCTCAACACAGTCGACCTGGTCGCCATCTTGCCGCACTACCTGCAGATCGTCCTGGAGTACTTCGAGGACGCGGACCTGCACCCTCATTCAGGGGACATCGAGACGGTGGCGCGTGTTGGAAAGGTAAAAGCTGGCTGATGAGATTCTTAGATTTATTTTAGGGCTGTCAGCAACAATGCGTTAATCACGATGCAGTTTAAAAGCCAGAGTGATGATACTGGTTCCCAATGAAACTAGAAGACCTAGTGAAACCAGTATGGTACCGACCATGTCATGCTAGCTTTTCCTTAAGGGGGCTAAATAATGCTGCAAATTTAGGCTACTTTATGTTAGTCCCATGCAGTTTTTTGTTGTCATTTAATTCCTTATTGAAATTATCTTAGGCCTTAATTGTTATTAAAAAGTCTTAAATTAATCTTTCAAAAGTCTTACAAATGCTTAAAAAATGGGAAGTAGGTATCATTATTTTTTTTTGTCTTTACATGCATCTCAAAATAATTGGTAAATCTGCTACTTTAAATAACTTACAAAATGCCTCTCATGTTAACGTTATGCAGGGAGCCAAAAACACTCATATATGATAACCACATCCAGCTGAATGGCAAATTAACAAGTTTTAGTAGATCTTTTCATTTTCCACCTTGACCAATAAAAAAGGCCAAATTTGTCTTAAATTTAATTCCTAGTGGCATTAAAAATGTCTTAAAAAGTCCAAAATCTCACCCTGTAGTCTCGGGAGAATTGCTTTAGTTTGTCAGTATAGACTTCATAACGGTTTTTTAATGCAAAATAATGGAATTTAAAACATTATTAAAAATGCGTTTAATCTCGATTAACTATAGAAATTCTGAGATTAATCGCAATTTTAAAAATTAAATACTTGACAGGCCTAACTTATTTATGTCACTCTTAATTATTGGTTCTTCTTCTGTGTTTTCTGCAGGTGGGTCAGGTTCTGAAGATCATGCGACTGATGCGAATCTTCAGGATCTTGAAGCTGGCTCGTCACTCGACAGGCCTCAGAGCGTTCGGCTTCACCCTGAGACAATGCTACCAGCAGGTCAGTATCAAATAAGCTAAATACGGGGGTTAAAAAAAACAAAAAATATGTCAGTAGAAACGGGCATGGCCTGTATGAACGGTGCATGTGGACTAAGAAATCGGAAACTTCTATGAGCGTTGACTTATGAGCAAAAAAGTTAACCTAAAGCAGATATACAGAATAGGATGTGTGTTTGTTCGTGCAGGTGGGCTGTTTGCTGCTCTTCATCGGCATGGGCATCTTCATGTTTTCAGCCATGGTGTACACGGTGGAGCACGACGTTTACAACACCAACTTCACCTCCATCCCGCACTCGTGGTGGTGGGCCGCTGTGAGTCAACAACACATAAACAAACTCAAATAAACTGTCAGTCATCTCCGCCTGTTCTCTAATGGTAACTGCCACCTCCACTTTCTGTGTGTTTCACCTTCAATCAGTCCAAAATACAGCAGCCATTATTTTAACCCTTTGAAACCAGGAGCCACATCAACTTTCTTGTGCTGCTTTCAGATGAGTTTCAGATTTTTTTTCAAAACCACGGGGAAAAAGACAATGAGCACCTTGGTAATATATTTTCCACATATTTCGAGAAATTTTGAATTAAAAAAAATAAATATAAAAAATGTCCAGGGAACAAAGAAAAAAAGCTAGAGATAAAAACTGTATCTATAATGATCAGAATTACATATTTGAAATTATTTAGAATTATTATCAGTTTTGACTAATGTCTCGCTAATTTTCTTGCTAAAAAATCAAACCAATTTGCTCAGGTCTCAAAGGGTTAACCCATTGAGACATTGCTTTTTTGTGCTGCATTCAAATGCAAAAAGTCAATGACTAATTTAGTAAGAAATGTCTCACAAAAAAGAAATTATTAGATTTATTAAAATCTGATATTATTTTCTATTTTTGTATTTTTTTAAAAAAAAACATTTTCCCTCTTTTTTCTTCCTTCCTTCCTTTTTGGTTTTTGTTTCAGTTTTGATTTTCTTTGTTTAAATCAATTTTGATTTAAAACCCATTTCAGGAGCAGGTGAATAAGAGAATCAATATATGTGAGTAAAAACATTAGTTTAGATATTCTCTCCAGAGAAAATCCCTTAGAACCGTAATTCTGTTTATGTTCAAGTAAAGCATCACTACAGTCTATAGTTATACAGTCTATAGTTCAAGAACAGACTTAAAAATGAAAAAAAAAACCATCTCATGTTGGAGTTAAATCGTTATATTTAGTTCTTTCTGGTTTTTCTTCCTTCAGGTGAGTATTTCCACGGTGGGCTACGGCGACATGTTCCCAGAGACCAACCTGGGCCGAATATTCGCCTTCGCCTGCATCTCCTTTGGGGTCATCCTCAACGGCATGCCCATCTCCATCCTCTACAACAAGTTCTCCGACTACTACACCAAACTCAAGTCCCACGAGTACGCCGCTGTCACCAAGGCCCGCGGGAAGGTGCACTTCGCCAAGAGGGCGGCAAAAAGGTTTGCAGAGTGCTGCGAGGACGCCGTTCAGCCGAGGATGGCACGCCTGCGGTGAGATTAGTTTTACATTTTCAAGTCTATGATAAGATTTATCTGGAGCAACTGCAAGGGACACGAAATGACCATTTTACCTTTAAGACCCAGAACTGGACTAAAGGAGTCGTGGCGGTTTGGACAAATGACCTGCTGAGAACTCTGGACCTCATTCAAGACATTTGTGAGTTTGTCACCTGGACTGTTTTTTGTTTTTTTAAAGAGTACATTTAAGCATGCATCCTTATATCTATCCATCTATCCTCTGTCCCTGTTTATTCCCTGTTAATTCTTCCCAGCATGCAACTCGGAGAAAGGTAGCTGTCGGAGAAGTAGATTGAAAAACAAAAAAACTGTTGGTGCGTCTTTTTTTCTATTTCATTTATTCACTAAAAATGCTACATACTCTTTTTAAAGCTAACATAGTGCACATCGATGCTAAAGCTGTCCGCACCACAATCTGTCCATTAGACTCTAAAGCTCACAAGTAATCCGGGAGCGAGCGTCAACGTGACTGAAATAAATCATAAGTTAAAGAGCCGACATCTGGACCATGGATATTAGACATGTTTATCTTCCCCTGTGCGTCTCTCTCTAATAATAAACCTATGTCTCTTTATCTTGTCGTCATAATGCTTTGCAGCTCTGTCTGAGTGAGTGAGTGTGAGTGAGTGTGTGTATATGTATCTATCTATAGCTATATATATATATATATATATATATATATATATATATATATATTCTGCACTTTTTCAAGGTCATTTTCTTGTTATTTTTATCTATTGCTTATTTTAAGGTAATTTTGTTCTGGTTTTTTTTGCTTATTGTCTTGCAAAGTTTCGAGCTGCCTCTTCGTTTTTGAAAGAAATTAAACTGATATACTCAGGTTTCAAAGGGTTAAACCTTTTAAATGATTGGGGAGCAACAGTTTGAGTTTGTTTGTCTATTACACTTAAATATTTAAATACACCATCTGGTACAAAAATGTGAAAAAAGTAGGAGATGTAGTTTAGTAATTAGAATAATCTTTATTATTGCAAACATGTGTTTTTAGTTGGTACAATTATTCCTCACAAGGTACAAAATCTTGGAATAAACATCTGAAACAGGGTGGCACAAACGATCAGGACCATTGCACAGCTAGAACCTGTGCTGCGGTTTGTATTCACTGCGTTAAAGGGCCAGTTCACTCAAATCACCAATCATCAATTTTGGTTTTTCTTTGTTAATTTGTAATTGAAATGCTGTTAATTGCTCATTAATTGTACACGTGTTTTTTTTAAATTAAGCTACAGTCAAACCCAACACTTCCTGCAGATGTTTCACTCTAAAAGCAGCTCAAAGGGCATAGTGCTTTTACCACGTGTGCTTTTATTGCGAAAGAAATGTTGAGTTTCACTTAAAGCAATTGAAAAAAAACAAGTCGCATGTTACAAGTGTACATTATGTGTAATGTTGCTTCCTGCAATCAAGCAGCATCTGTGTATTTTGACCAGTTTTCTCATAGCATCACTTGCAAACATGTTTATTTACAGACAGAAATACAAATTCACGTCCATTTTTCTATCACGGACGGACAAAAGTGTTCCAGGTCGTGTCCACTTCCTGAAATCGTTCCCATTTGCAGCTACAGACACTCGCAGTCTTGTCGGCGTTTGATGGGAAAATACCCACAGCTGCACAGGGAGTGATGCATCAATATCACCAGTCTGTTTGAAGAAAAAAAGTCTATTTGTTGAGATTCTCCAGCAGGATTTCAGCTCCTTTGTTGTTGCTGATGCTGCTGAGCTCTGATTTGATGGACTCCAGCGCTGCTTTCACGTCTGCGGCCACAGACTTGTCACAGCTGTTCAGGAGGCTGCACCGAAAACAAAAACACTGGTTTTTCAATGACAACATTTCCTATATTTTACTGTTTATCATTTAATGTCAACATGTAAACAGTTTAACTAATGTGATATGAGACTTTTGATCTTGTTATAGGGATACTTCGCCCCTCAAATGAGCCGTTGTATATAAATTACTCACCCTGAGTAACACTGGCGTTTTAAAGAAAAGGTTTTTCACTCATGCCTCTGGTGAACAAAGAATACAAAAAATGAAAAAAAATCTTGCTAAATTGCAGTTAAAGGGGTTTATGTTTAACAACAGCAACATTTGTGCAGTTTAATCAAAGTCTCGTTTATCCAGCCGTGTGCTCAGTGCTCCAAACAAACGGCCTTTTCTGACGGCGAACTGAACTAAAAGTGTATCTGTGCTCTCGAGTCGGCGTTAGAAAAGCAGCTCCAGTGTTCAGCGAGGTAAAATTGCTGTTTTTGTCAATTTGTTTGCATTATTGTGTGACTCTGGTGTCCTCAAGGTTTAGTTAGGTTTCGCCAAAATCAATGATTTGTCAATGGAGTCTTGCTTTGAGGAGACGAGTACTGAGAGTTTGTAAATTAATGTTTTGAAATAGTTTTGCTGCTGTTAAATGTAGACCGTTGAATTTTCTCTTATTTATTTTTTTATTCTTTGTTCACTAGAGGCACTGAAGAAAAAGTTTTTGTTGGTTTTATGTGTGTCTGTGTTTCTGCCTCAACCCAAACACAATATAGTTCTTTTGTGGTGCTCACAACATCAGATATTTACCTTTAAATCCACAGATTCCACTTTGAACAGTTTCATACAATAGACCCTAAAAACTGTTGACATGTTTTGGAGTATTAAGAGAAACTTGGACACTTTTTGCAGAAAGAATTTCCTTTTTGAGGAGGTTTTTAAATGTAGTGTTTCACTGCTGTGAGCACCACAACACCAGTCACCTCCTGTGTCCAAGATCAGGAGCAGGAATCAGAAAACCTGGACAAATATAGATTCTGCTACAGAGGAGTTTGTGATTTGGGTGAACTGACCCTTTAAGTAATAACAGTGTATCTTGTAATGTGATTGTCTTGTAAGTAAGTAAGTGTGTGTGTGTGTGTGTGTGTGCGCACACTGACCTGCAGAGCACCATGGCCCCTCTGTTGACTCTGACCCAGGTCTTCAGATTGTCTGTTCCCACTGTGTCCACCAGTATCCTGCCGAACCGCTCTGAGACAGCAGATGAGACAACAGGACGGAGGACGCAGAGAGACGGAGGATACAGTTAGTGATATCTAAACTTATATTTTGCACACGTTAAATTTCTGTCACCTCTGTCTGCAGAAGTTTTCTGATTTAAATGCAGTTTGGTGGAGATTTGGTCAGTTTGCATGTTTTAGGTGCAGTCTGCGTCCTCTGCGTGTGAACATTAAGTTCTTTACTTACTATTATTTTGAGTTTTTGCCATCAAAAAGCTGCAAAAGGACTCCAGTAACAGAAAAAAAAATTAAGTAAGTAAATTAAGTAAAATTAATCACTAAATGATTTACAAATTTCAAAATAAAAATCACCAATAAACAAGCAAAAGTGCAGAAAAAAAGGCAAAAGTTAATTTGAAATTATTTAAAAACAAGTTTAAAATAAGTTTATAGTCATTAGTGGGCGGCAATGTAAAAAATTGAACATTTTTAGCTTAATTTTTTTAAAAAGATCAGCAGTGACCCCACAACCGAGCAGCACACTTAACCGTGAATTTTGTGTCGTGTTACAATCATACTGGTTGTTGTTCCTTTAACAAGCAGATTATCTCCATTTCTAAAAAGACCTCAACATCAGTGAACAGTTTATTACAACAAGTCTTTTGTGTGTTTGTGTGTTTGTGTGTGTGTGTGTGTGTGTGTTTACCTTCCTTGCCGGCCTCTGCCAGCGTCATGTCCTGCTCCATGAGCCACTTCAGCACCAGGTGTCCTGCTGGATGCTCCGCCATGTGAAGCTGCAGCAGAAACAAAAACTCAGAGTGAAGAACAGCAGGACGTTACATCAGTGTGTCAAGATGGCTGCGTCTCCTGGTGAGCATTCTACTGATAACACACACACACACACACACACACACACACACACACACACACACACACACACACACACACACACACACACACACACACACACACACACACACACACACACACACACACACACACACACACACACACACACACACACACACACACACACACACTTTACCTGTCCATCAATCCCTCCGGGCACCAACTCGTGATTAGCCAGCTGAGCAACAGCCGTCATGGCGGGTCGCAGGTCCCCGCACGCTGACGCCAGGATGTCACTGATGGTGACGCTGGACGCCTTGTCCATCACCATAGTGGCAGCGTTGTCACGGAGATACTCCAGCAGCGGGGGGGAGACGACTTCCAGCAGCTCCTTCCTCCGAGTCGCCATGTCCTTTTTACTGATGAGAAGCAGAGCTGAACTCAGCGTGGTTCATTTTGTACATTTAATAGTCTTATCAGTATTAGGGGTCGACTGATATACCGATTACTTCTTACTGTCAGCTGTCACATGTTATACCTTTAGTTTGAACAGCAGGAGGATTTTGGTGAAAGATTGAATCTATCGATACACACACGTGCGGCTGTTACCTGTGTGCGTTTCCGTCTCCTTTCTCCAGCACCTTGATGATCTCTGGCAGCAGGTGAGCGGGATCTCTGGGGCTCAGCAGGTACAACAAAACCTTTTTCCCGTATTTATTGCCGATGACCTCATCCAGAGACGACAAGATCTCCTAAACAGGTGAGACAAGATTTTTTTAGGACAACTACAACTTAAAATCATGACCTGACGGCGACATTAAATTATTTTTCAGCATCATCAGAGGGCAGGACGTCAGACTCACTGAGAGCACGGCCTGTTTGACCAGCTTGGTGTCGTCCACACAGTCGAAAATGGCCAGAAGAACCAGGTGACCAAACTCTCCCTGTGGACAAGAAACAGTCAAAGTGAGGACGTTTAACAGCGGACACATTAACGACACGAGTTTAAAGACCTGATGATCTGAAAACCGTCACGCCAACAAAGGTAAACACCAAGCCTCAGTTCAGACCTTTCCTCCAAATAAAAAATCATCATATACAATCTGATACTCTCTAAAATCCAGTTAGTAAAGCAGGAGCGAGAACCCACCGTGGCAAACTTCACCATGTACGTCTTCATCGTTTTGATTATAACTTTTCTGTCCTGAAACATGAAAACAAAAACTTTTACTCAAATTAAAAACACTGCAACATTTATTTTACTTTATTCCTTTTATTTCATGCCATTGAAAGGCTATCATCGTGTGTGTGTGTGTGTGTGTGTGCGTGTGTGTGTGCGGACACCTTGGCCGTCCCGTGCCACAGACAGTGCATCGCCACTCGTGCTCCGTCGTGTGTGTGAGCCATGTAGACGACCGACTCTCTGATGGACTCGATCATCTCCTGCTCGCATCAGAACAAATACAAACCGAAGAGGACAAAAAGATATTAGTGTTAAATATTATGAGCACTAAATTAACTTATAAGCCTTTTATTTTGAAATGATTTCTAGTTTTATTTGTTTTACAGTTCTCTGATTTTTTTAGGATTTTTGGGTTGTCTTCTTCACAGCTCAGATTTCTGCTAATATTTTAATTTCTTATTCCTTTTTTTTTTTTTTTAAAGTGCTGCTATTCAAATATTGAACACATTATGTGACGTGTTTGGCGCTGCTTACCGTTCGCTGTTTGTCGGCTGCGAATAGGAAGAAATCCAGGAAGACTTTGTGGACCAGAGAGTGTTTGATCACTTGTTCTCTGAAAAACAACAACAAAACCATTTAGATAGTTTAATGATAATTTAGTAACGATAAAAACCATAAACCACCTAAATCTTATTCATCTTACAAAGAATTTACTCGTTTCAAAATCAATTTATGGCAATAGTTTAACTTAATATTTTCACAGCTGCTTATACTTTGTTTTACTGTTATCTGCATTTCATTTTTTCTTTCTTGTCTTACTTCTGGGCCATGGGGGTGAGAATCTGCTTCATCTCGTCGATGATGTTGTTCATCTTCTCCGGGTTCGCCTCTGCAACTTTCTCGATGGTGTTGCACACCGACGACTGGACGCAGAGGCAGAAAAATATTCAGTCAGCAGGTATTTCTCACACGTAACACCACAGTTAATCTCACACGGAGACACATTAAGGCCTTCAGCATTGCCAGATATCATGGTGTATAATAATGTCTGCATTCAGCCTTGTGTACCTTGCAGACGGTGAAGGTGTTCCCATAAAGCTCCTCAGTGAGCATGAGTCTCTGCGCGAGCACGGCTTTGTCGTTGTAGGCGTACTCGATGATGGACGAGGCGGCGGCGTGCCGAAGCATCGGCCGCACGTGACCTTTAAATGTTTTCATCACAGCCGCCACCAGCTCCTTGTTGCTGTGGAGGAAAAACGTAGACACAAAATGTTCCTACGGCGTCGAACATGCAGCTGGAGTGTTGCTGATTGAAATTTGGGCGTCTGCTGAGAAAAGAAGAAGAAAGTAATCTGGGTTGACTCACCCGTACATCAGCAGTTTTTTCACCACGTGTTTGCCGTACTGCGACTTGCACAAAGCGATGATGTCGTCTATGAGAGACAGAAAAGCATCGAAACAGTTACCGTTTAATTGCAGTTTTACTCGTACGTCACAGAAATAAAACCAGGAGCTGGACCACAACTCATGACATCATGCGCTCATTTGCATATTGGTGACATCACTGCACATTAATATAAGCATTTTCAAGCTTCAATGGATTAGACTCAGTTTTTTAAAAAATCCTCAACTGCAAAGAGCTTCATTTGCACTTCCTATTCAGAGAGCATTGACAATATATTAACCCTTTGAAACCTGAGCAAATTGGCTTGATTGACAACAAGCAACTAAAGAAGAAATGACCCCCAAATTAGGAAAAAAAAAATCATAAAATATACAAGAAAATACTAGTAAATGAGTTTTAAAAATAAATAAATAATAAAAATAATTTTAAAATGTCATTATAATTATAGAGTTTTCCCTCAACATTTTTCCTGTTCTAGAAAATAATTCTCTAAATCTACTAATTTCTTTCAATTTGTGGAATTTATTACCAAGTTGCTTATTACCTTTTATGCCATGATTTTGAGAATTAAAAAAAAAAAATCACCAATTTACCAAGGCTTCAAATGTTAAAATTATTGTGACAACATTTAAAAGCTGCACCAGAAGTGATGGTGCTCCAGCTTTCTAAGGGTTAATATATTTCTGGCTTTTTCCTTGATGGTTTAAATAAGTCGTTAAATTTGTCGCTTTTTCAAAATTAAGTAAAGACACACGAGTTTTAAACATAAGAATCACAAACTTAGAGTAACAGTTTCTGCTCACCTTTGAGCTCCTCAAACACTCCCTGTCTCTGCTCGTGGCTGCCGAACTGGATGAAGCACTGAAGCACTCGCACCGAGTCGTGAGCGTACGCCATCTGGAGGCGGGAGAGCGCGATCAGAAACGACAGTCCGCGAGATTTAACACTCTAAAGCTAAACTGCAGGACGGACCTGAACAGCCAGAGTGAGACTCACCTGTTTGATCTTCCCCTGGATCAGATCGAGAAGCTCCTCCATCAGTTTCTTCTTTAAGTCGTTGTCGCAGTTCTTCCTGTTGACACACACACACACACACACACACACACACCAGATAACTTTATCAACTGCTCTCGATGCTCTTCGCAGACTTGAAGACGTCTGAAGAAGAGCAGTAGCTCGCAGCGTCACTTGTGGATGTGCTTAGGAATTGCACTTCAGGGATCTACCGTGTGCACACCTTTCTGTGTGCTGTTAATTATCTTTTGTTGGTCCAACAACGGCCTTCAGCAGTGTTTGGATGTGTGCGACAGCTTAACTTTTAAGGGTCTGGTTAAGCTGATCGACTTATGATCTTTTTATTATCCGCCTTTAAAAATCCAGTAGCGGTCAACTCTAATTCATAGTGTTGCAATCATTGTGCAACAGAGAGAAGTCAGAAGAAGAGCATGTTTTTATAACCAGACACTTGGTGCTTTTCAGATGCTCGCCATCTTCAGAACAAGATATTATTGTTTATTATTTTTTAATGAGTTTAATGAGCATGTATGTGGAGCTAGTTTTAATACACATGTATGATCTGCAGTGGAACGTTTCAGTTTAAATGTCAATGTCTTTTTAATTGAAAAGATAAAAAAAGCAAGAAGAAGGTAAGAGTTAAAGATTCAACTCTGACTGTCTGACTGTGTGTGTGTGTGTGTGTGTGTGTGTGTGTGTGTGTGTGTGTGTACCTCCTGAGGTTTCCCCACACTTGTTTGCACTGACAGATGATCTGGAACATGTCCTTCCTCTCCGCCTGCTGCCTGCTCTTCTTCAGATCCTTCTTCCTCTGCTGCCGGTTCTTCTTCATCTCCTCCTCCGTCAGCTCCTTCGTCTTCGGCTTAAACTCGCCTTCCTTCATCTTCTTCGCCGCTGGACCTGATCGAGTTGCACAAGCACATGTTCATATTGTTATATATATATTTCATATTATTATATCCTCAGAATCCACTTTCTTGGCCACGTATGCTTACAAAAACAAGGAGTTTGACTCCAGGAATTAAACATTAAATATAAAAAAATATATATAGTTTGAAATTTACATATGTACAAGTCCTAAGTAAACAATTTTACCTAATATATACAAGTCTGTGTGCGTAATAGTGCAGTTACAAGTGGGTAGTAGTAGTTATATCCTGTCTGATTTAATGTTTATTAAGTGTATATAGTATTTCAAGCTGTATTTGTACTTCATTTATACTGTACACTGACTAACTTTTCCTTGACACTTGAACTTACTTGCTGTGTTGTACCTTTATTTTTTTAGTTAATTGATACGTGACGTGGCGCTGCACAGACATGAGACTGAACATTGAAAACCAAACTGTAAGCTGACAGGCTTTAGGCTCTTTTTTTCTCACCTCCACCTTCTTCATCTTCTTTATATTTCCCTTTGAATGGCGCTTTCCTCTTCGGCGGCCCCGTCCCGGCTTTGGAGAAAGCAAACTTTCGTTCTTTATTTCCTCCATCTCCTCCCTTCCCTGGCTTGCCCTTCCTCTCTGTGTTGTTGTACGGTTTGAACGGTTTTTTACCGCCAGGTTTTCCACCGAGTTTGGTCCCTATGGAATCTGGACAGAGACAGACACGCCGATGACAAACCTGAACGATGGTTATGGTGTCAAATGTTCGCTGATGTTAACTACAGCTCACCTTTTCCTTTTTGTGTTAGTTTCTTCCCTCCTTTAGGAGAAAAGGGTTTTTTGGATTTAGCCTCCATCCTAACGTAAGAGACAAATGGAGGCAGTGGACAAGGAGGACAACAGCTGAAAGACAGACATACAAGTTATCAGAAATCTGGGCTCCCCCCAAACAAGTGTCTGCTGTAAGTATCTTAAATTTTAAAATTTGGGCATAGCTTTCACAAAAGTATGATTTGACCTCAACTGTATGTATAAATATGTATGTGTGTATTCATGTGTAAATGTGTAACTCATGACTTCCACAGCGTTTTCCAGAACTTGTTTTAAGTCTTTCTTAGAAAATCAACAAGGAAAAATGTCCAGAAAAATATATTTATTATTATAATAATCTTATATTAAATAGTAAGTTACAGAAAAAATATAGTCAAATATAGAAAATAAATACTTTTTTTATTTTCAGCACTTTTTAATGGTGATTTTCTTGTTTGCTTTTTCCTCACTTTTGTGTGTAACCTTTTTTTTATTATTTTTTAAACTTTTTTTTGGGGGGGGGGGCATGTTGCTCAGGTCTCAAAGGGTTAATAATGTGTTAATAAGGCTTCTTTTAATCCAGTTAAATGTAACCTTCTGCTACTTTTAGAAGTCAATTTGCAGAATGAAGTTTTAATCGCACATATTACTATTTCTTACAATAAACATCGTTTGGAGTCACAAACTGTTTCATACCGACACATTAATAAATTACAACTCTGGATTAACTATTCGTCCACGATTAAGCTACCTATTACATAATTATATTCAAGCACATTTTGCAGGTAATACGTTACTTACTTTAACATTTTAATGCTGCGTATTTACTAAATTTTTATCAGTTTAGACTGTTATCACGAAGATTAGCCGAAGCTAGCAGCTAACAGCATAAACAGCGATGTCCTCTGATATTATTGTACTGTCTATAACGCCACGCATACCTGCGGTTAATACGTACTGTTAAGGCGAAATATAAAAAGTTAAAACATCGTTTTTTAGTGGTGTAACTTACATTTCAGCTGCGTACACACGCTGTCCACCACCGTCCCATGTGTTCAGTAACCAACACGGTTTACGGCATAAGACGTCCAATCATATTGAAGCGTAGCTGCCGTAAAACGCAGAAAAAGTAGTAGAACATGAACATTTAATTTTTTAAAATTTAATCACGTTTTAATTTTCCAATCAACTCAGCTGTTTTAAATCAATTTCAGTATATATCAGGATTTCTTTGAGTCCTCTCGATTTTGTGAAGGGGCCAAGTTTGTTTACTTGTGGCATTTAAAGTCGTTTCTATGGTTACAGGGACACGAGGGCTTTTTAATAATAGGATCTTAAATTAGTCGTAATACTAATTTTTAAAAATCCCAATATTTCAACTGATAAAAGGTACGTAACTGATTTTATTCATATTTTATTAAAATGTATACGTAAAATGATTTGTCAAAAAAAACTGTTTATATTTTTAGAGAAACTGATTTTAATATGAATTTTAAAGAAACAAAAAATTTAAAACTCATCAATTTCATATCGGTAAAAACTATAAGACTATTAAGACTTTTCAGTTTCAATATGGAATGCATTAGGTGTTGAATTATACTGTCGATAGGTTTGAGAATTTAAAGAAATAAGTCATTTTATTCTGTTTATGTATTTATTATTCCAAAACCTAATAAAAAAAGTTGAAAACCTAAAACATTTGAATTTGTTTAAATATTACGTAAATTTTGTCCGTCTTTTTTGATTGTATATTTATTTTTAGCCTACTGTATGGTTATATGATCATAAATATAATCATTAGATAATTATAATTCTATAATTAACTTAAAATGCACTGAGTTTTTTTGGACGCTGCGTTGAAGCCTTGAGTTAAAAGATGAGGCCACAAGAGGACGCTATTCCCTAACTCTTTGTTATTATCCATCCTTTTCTCCGTGTATTTAGGGGACTTATATTTTTTTCATTATTTTATGGAAAAGTAAAACTATATTAAATTGAATTTAAAAAGATTTAAAATACATCATACAAGGAGACTGTACAACATGGTTATGTGTCAAAGTTGAAATCGTTTTTAAGCTTTTTATATTCTGGCCTTTTAGTAGTAGATCGATCGTTTTTCGAGATAAACTGTACATTACACAAGAGTAAGGTTTTTTTAACAGTAAAATGATCATTTAGTATTAGATCTGAAACAATTAAAAATAAAAACAAAAAGGAAAAACAAACAAACAAAGAAACATTTAGAACATAAAACAGACACAACAGAAAACAAAGCAAAACAATAATCCAGATAACATTATATATTGTTTTGAGGCATTATATTTTAACTGAGCAGAGCCCTTTATTCTAGTGCACTATAATAGAATTAAAGCTACTTAAAAAATCTAGAAGACTACATTAACCAGCAGGCTTTGCAGTGGAACGCCTTATCTTGTTGCCTAGCAACGCCACCAAACTTAAAACGGACTTGTGGAGTCTAAAAATTACGGAGCCAAATTTACAAGGTAAGGCTGGTAGACATTAAAATATAACTCAAAGATAACGTAAAAACGTTTAAATGAGTGTTAATGTGATTCGGAATTAGTTAAAATGTAGTTGCTAACGGTGTGTTTTAAGTTACCGCGTTCACTGCCGTTAAAGTGAGGTTAAAAAAATGAATTTTACGTTTTAATTTACAGATTTAAAAAAGAGAGGCAGGTGATTTAACGGTGGAAATGTCTGAAGATAACACAACTGCTGTCGCTGGACAGGCTGAGACAGCTTCACAGGGACACACTGGAGGTAACGTTGGTTCCCAACCTGTGGGTCCCGACCCTCACTAGGGGTCGCCAAAACTTCACGTCGTGAGGCCGTATTGATTTTAAGTAGTGTATGAAACCTTTTTTAAAAAAAAAACATACAGTAGACCTGAATCTTAGCATTCAATCATTTTTGTGAAGAAAATGAAATGAGATAATTATATTTAACCCTTTAAAAACCTAAATTGACGGTACTTTTCCTGTGCTGCATTCAGACGCCTTTCACAAATATTAGGAAATACAATCTATAGAAAAGAAAAAAAGCTAGGGAAAACTGTTTTATAATTGTAATAATTACATATTTTAAATTAAGTTACATAAATATTGTAATTTTAAAGCACTTTTTATTTACCTTTTGAATTTTTTTTGTTTTGTTTAGCTAATTACGGGTGTTTTTTGTACTTTTAAGTAGTGTCTTGCAAATCTTAAGGCCATTTCCACTTTTATTGGTCACTGCCTTCTTCCCATGTTTATTTAAAGAAATGAAGCCAATTTGCTCAGGGTTTATGGGTTATTTCTTCTCAAGTTAGACTGTTTTACAAAAAATCTCACAGGACCTGACCACACGCCATATCCAGAGCCTTCAGTCACTGCTAAAGGGCCTCATCCTGCATTAGAATTAGAATGAATGAACAAGCGTCACAGAGAATAAAACACTGATTTTGTCCACAAAAAAGAGTTTATTAAGCATGTACGATTGCTAAAAAAAAAGGAAAACAAAACACTAAACAACACAAGTGAAATTACTGGTGCCTGAAAGCTTCTGCCAAATGTTTCCTCCCTTACAGGATGTGATACTGAACACTCGGTGATGCAGCAGGAGGCTGAAAAAGGATCAAAAAAGCGTCTCTCTTCAGACATGTCCTACAAATATGAGGAACTTCACTCCAGACCTTTCATCACTCCCGGCTCTGAAATCCCAGAGAACCTCCTGCACCTCTCGTATCCTTTGAAAAAGAGCTTATGAAAAAAAACATTTTATAACACAAACTTTCTCTCATCAGACTTGCAAATAACAGTGAATCTGATCCTTAATCCTGCTGTCAGTCACTCCTTCGGCTATGACAGTGGGCGCAGGGGGAATCTGCAGCTGCTGGACGACAGGACGATGATCTTTATAGCAGGAAACCTGCTCGTCCTGCTAGATATCTCCACCAAGGAGCAGAGATACCTCCGCTCCTGCAGCGGAGGAGGAATCGGCTCCATCACGGTAAGATGGCTGACAAACTGTGTGTAAGAGAGGAATCTTTTACGCTGTAAAATCTGACAAGTTGATCTTACTTTAAATAATCTTGGAAACTGACTCCCTTAAAAAAAGGAAGGTAAGTATAAACCTTAATTTATGTTTACTTTATGGCTAACTGTTAATTTTACTTAAGTTTACTTTTGTCAAGTTGTAATTTAAAAAGGACAAGTGAAATTGCATTGCTCTTTCTAAGTGTTAGCAACTTCAGTAAACCAAGTTAATCTGACCTAACTTGATCACAATGAGGATTCTGCCAATGATAACATTAGGAGATTAAGATTTCTTACACAGTAAACTTTGTTAACTGAAGTTGCTAACACTTAGAAAGATTGACTTTAATTAAAATTGTCATTTTTAAGTTGCAATAACGTCACAAAATTCAGTAAATATAACAAAATTTAAAGTAAACTTAACAATTAGACGTCATGTTTACTTAAATTAAGATTAATAGTTATATTTAGGTTAGGGTTCCTAGATTTTTTAAAAACATTTTTTAAGTAAAATCAACTTGTCAGATTTTACAGAGCACTGACATACACCTGAAATGGTGGTGCTTAAGCAGCTGTTTGAGAATTTATACTTTGACTTTACTATTTTTTTCCGAGCAATACTGCAGTTTCAACCTGCATGTTTCACAGGCAGCATTACAATAAGACTAGAAATAGTAAAAGTTCAGACATTGAAATTTTCAACTTGACGTGATATCGAAGTTAAGAGTTGTAAGTATAAATAAGGCATTTGATTGAGTTAATAATACGGTTTCTCAGAAATACCCATGTTACTCCCTAATAAGACTCTACTTACTGTGTCTGTGTTTGTTTGTCAAGGTACACCCGAGCAAGGAGTACTTTGCTGTAGCAGAGAAGGGTAACCAGCCCAAAATCATAATCTACGAATATCCTTCGTTACGACCATTCAGCATCCTCAGAGGTAAAAAGATGCATTGAGTTTGACCTTTTTTCAAATGTTTCTGCTTCATAATGCCTCAGTGCCAGTGACAGCCGCGGTCGGAGACATCGTGGTTACACGTTGTCCGTCTCTTTCATTCTTGAACATGATATCTCAAATTAAATATGACTGAATAGTTTGCAACCAGCAGACCACAGATGACTTGGTTTGCTGAAGTTGCTAAAACTTAGAAAGTTTGATTTACTTAAATTTGTCATTTTTAAGTTACAGCAGCTTCAGTACACTTGAAAATTTTAAATAATATAAACATAAATTAAGATTAAGAGTTACATTTACTTTACTTTTTAAAATTAATATCAACTTTTCAGATTTTTACAGAGCTCTGTTTAGCACCATAACTCAGGAACAGGAAGGGAGACTTTTAGTAGGAGACTTTATTGTTTTATACTGTAGTTTCTTTTATGGTGTTCTGCTGCCATTATGTGTATTTTATCATTTTGCAGATTTCAAAACATCTTGCCAAAGGACTACAGTTGAAAATTAGCCTGGTGGCTAACACTAGCATGTTTACAGAAGTGTTAATTAATGCGTGTTGTCCTTATAAATGAAATAAATGACATGAAATGCAACCGTAAGGTGGTCGTTGATCATGTTTTAACCTTCATCTTTGTAGGCGGTACAGAGCGGGCGTACAGCTTTGTGGATTTTAACCGTGATGGGAGCCTGCTGGCCAGCGTGGGCAGGGCGCCGGACTACATGCTGACGCTGTGGGATTGGAGGCAGGAGGAGGTGACGCTGTGCTGCAAGGCCATTTCTCAGGAGGTCTACCGAGTTACCTTCTCCCCATACAACCCCGGACTGCTCACATCATCGGGATCTGGACACATCAAGTAAAAAAGATTCTGTATCCTCCTAAAACTCTGTTCAAGCACTTCAGAAAGAAAAAAGCATCTGACATCAAGTTAAATTATTGTTCCCTTATAGTGATATTGGATGTTTTCAAATTAGCTGAAAATACGTTTTCTCCTTCTTTCTGTCAGGTTCTGGAAAATGGCCAGCACATTCACAGGTCTTAAACTGCAAGGGCTTATGGGACATTTTGGGAAAACTGAAGCGACTGATATTGAGGGCTACGTGGAGCTCCCAGATGGAAAGGTTTGTGCGCTGCGGGTCTGACAGGTTGAGTCTGTACGCAGGTCAGGAAATGTATGTAACAAAACTCAGTTTACAGCCACAAGACTGATCTCAGTAATTTGACAAAATAAGCAATGATTTCTCTGCCCCTGGGAATGTGACAGCGTGACTTTAATTTTAAATTAATTTATTTTATTTTAGCATATAAGTTTGTGGATAAGTCACACATCACATGGATATAAAAACCAGATACTTCAATATAAACAATACAACCATCTTCAAGAAAAAAACAGCAACAGCATACACATATCAGCACATAAACATAACGAAGCATACCATCATTTGTTACATGTAGATACAATGTCACTTCGAGTGACATTAATTTAAAATAAATAAAATTAATAAGAGTCCTCCTCCCCTAACATGTCATAGGAACCTTCATATGTCCATCTTTTCTATGACTCAAAATGTTACCAAACCTGATGAAATTTGAAGGGAATTTGGCACAAAAGTTCGATTGGACTCAAGAATAAACTAACTAAATTTTAGTGGTCAAAGTTAAGGTTTTTGCGACATTGCATCTGACTCATTCTGGTAAACTCGATATCTCAAGAGCACCTTGAGGGAGTTTCCTCAAATTTGGCTGTGCTGATCGACATATTTTGGTTCCAGAAATCCCCTTTAAGAGTCAAGAGAACTAACAGTTGTTTGTGACTGTCCCTCCCCGTGTGTCCTCCTGTCAGGTGGTGTCCGGCTCCAGCTGGGGCAACTTGCTGCTGTGGGATGGGAACGCCATCAAGGTGGAGATTTGCCGTGAGGGGGGGCGGAGCTGCCACGCTGGGATGGTCCAGCCATTCGCCCTAGAAGATGGACAGCTGATGACGATTGGTTCTGATGGAGCGATTCGGGTAAGACACTTGCCAAAACAACATCTCCATAGCCCCAGATGCTTCACTTTTGGGACATCTCTGTCAAGTTTGTTGTCAGATGTTTTTCTTTATGAGTTTTTGACTTCTAAAAGTCAAAAGGAACATATGTAACTGTTCTGTAATCATGAAGCTATTACTGAAGGTTTCATTTTTACCTAGTTCATCGACAGGGCAGCAGTATTTGTCCCCTGGGTCCATTCTGACTGGACTGCAAGTGACTTGCGAGCATGTCAATTTTCTTTTTTTAAAAAAAAGAAGAAAAAATTTAAAAGAAATTAGAAGAATATAATTTCTTCTTTTTTTTAGGTTTTTGACTTGAAGAGTTAATTGACCCTTTGTGGAATTCTTAATAAACCTGATCAAACAGGGGTGGTGATCACGGTGGAGTTAGGTTTTCGAGAATAATCAAAAAGACGATGTAATGCCCTCCTCCCCGCTGCCCCACGCAGGCCTGGGACTTCGAGAGCATCGACACCGCCGACAGTAACAGCGACGGCAGCCGGTTCGAGCTGGAGCCCAAGAATGAGATGGTGGTCGGACACAGTGTGTGCCTCTCGTCTGTGGTGAAGAGCCCCCTGCCTGACTCTTTCATCTGGTTTGCTCAGGTGAGAGGGTCAAAGGTCACTCATTTAGATCACATCATCAACTTGATCAAAATCACAGACCTGATGTCTCTGCTGTGCGGCCTTGTAGGACTCCAACGGAGCCATCTGGAAACTGGATCTTTCGTTCACCTCCATGGTCAGTTTCTTACAAACAGTTTTTAAAAAGATGTTATGTGCATGTTTGTTTATTTAAGATTTATATTTACCATAAAACTTCAATTAATAGCACAGGCTATTGTTTGCTTAAGTCAGTGAACTCACCAACCTGATATCTGGGACAGACGTCAATATGGGACAAGCTTTTAATTCCTTTCACAACACTGTTGCTCAGCAAAGATGCTATCAAATTATTTATTCAACCATTTGAAAACAATGCATACCATGCATATATAACATTTTGGCATGTCTATTTTCTAAATTAGAGGAGGATGTTGTCTAGCTCGGCACAGAAAGTGTAAATTTGCCCTTATAGAGTCTTTTTTACTCAACAAAACTGCATAAAGCCCGATAGACAATACATTTAAAAAATGGAAAATGTAGCAAACCACATTGTATCATCACATGTTGTAATAAATGACTGAAATAAACACTGTGTTCTCGCCTTGTGAAATAACAGTTGATGTATCGTCTGTATGTGCAGACTTCTGATCCAGAGTGCCTGTTCTCCTTCCACGCCGGGGCGATCCAGGGCCTGGACGTGTCGTGGAAATCCCACCTGATGGCCACGACTGCTTTGGACCGTGAGTGTCAAACATTTTCACACCTGCACACAGACTGCAAATACACAGACACGCACAAAGTACAGCAAGTACTCTGACTGCGTCTGTCTCTTCTCTTCAGGTTCAGTCAGAGTTTTTGACTTCCTGGCAAAAAGTGAACTGACCGCCAGTCGCTTCAATCAGGGTGGAACTGCTCTCAGCTGGGCTCCTCCGTCGGTAAGTGTTTTCGTGTGAAGATGTATCATGCTGCCACATCTGATGTATCTGTAACAGTACTTCATTCAACTTTAAAACTGTACCATAACTTAATTAGAACAGAACATTTTATTTGACTTTACTAGAAAAGCTCTTCATTTGACTTTATGAGAAGAGAACTGAATGGTTCTTTAACTTTATTAAACAGTACTTCATTTAACTTCATTAGAACAGTACTTTTTTAAAAACTTTATTAGAACAGCACGTTAATTTAATTTTCTTAGAACAGTACTTTATTTTACTTTATTAGAACATTACTTTAACTTTATTAGAACAGTACTCATTTACTTAATTATAAAAGTACATCATTTTACTTTATTATAATAGTACTCTCATTAACTTAATTGTTAAAAAAAAAGGGAATTCCTGACTGGCTGTGGTGTTTGTCTTTAGGTGAACCAGAGTGGAAGTTTACTGGTGACAGGCTTCGAGGACGGCGTGGTGCGATTACTGGAGCTGTACGAATCTCAGATGCTGCATTTGGTCAGCGGGCGCAGACCCAAAGGAGACGCCAAGCTGCGCCTCAAACAGTCCTTCAAACCCCACAGTGCCCCTGTAACTGCTGTTGCATATGAACGAAATGGAAAGATTTTAGCCACGGGGGTAAGAGGTTTTCCAAGAAAACTTTTTTGTCACTATGAGAGCCACAGGAAACAGTTTGTAAAAAAAAGTTTAGTTTCACACAACACACTATCAAGATTGTGCAGCTTCCGTTTACTGGAACACCTTTAAAAACAAAGTATTTATTTTTGATCTGACGGTGAACTGCCTGCACTTTAAGTTAGTTCATCTTTACCCTTTTTAATTTTTTTTATGTTAATCGTCTCACCTCTCTTACCTCTTGCCTCCACCCTCCTGCTCAGAGCTCAGACAGCACTGTGTTCTTCTTCACTGTCGGGGAAAAATACAACCCCATCGGCTTCGTCCACGTCCCCGGGCCGGTGCAGGCGCTGGAGTGGTCACCTCACGTGAGTCTGATCTCTGAACTCACCCGCACTGCAATATCTGCGCTGCCACATTATTGATTCGACCTGTTTCTCTTACCCAGAGTGAAAACAAGCTGCTCATCCTGTGTCATAGCGGCCACGTGGTCGAGCTGAACAGTCCCAATCCAGGAGCCCCGAGGCCGAACAAATCCTTCCACCTGCCTGAACTGCCCAGCAGATCCTTCAGGTTCAGGAGCATCAAGTCTCGAATCAAGGTCTGAATTTAGTTTTTTGCTATATTTTATAGGGTTTATGCACTGCTGATGTAAAACGTCTTCTTTGTGGCCTTGTGTGTTTCAGAGAGAAGAGGAAATAGCAAGACGTGAAGCCGTAAAGGCAAAGAAGAAGAAAGAGAGAGATGAGAGGCTGAAAGCATCAAAGCAGATGGGCACAGAGCCAGAGGAAGATGAAGAAGAAGAAGAGGAGGAAGATTTGCCCCCGATCTACATCCCTGAGCATCCAAGTCCCCTCTGCTGTGGCTTCTACTCACAGCCCGGACAGTTCTGGCTCTCCATGGTACACAAAAACGCACAATTATACCTTAGCAGTCATGAGACATTAATAACCAGGATGTTTTAATGTCTTAAATGCATATTGAAAAGCTAAAAAAAATGATCAATGAAATGAGTTATAATAAGAGTAATAATAAGTTTAATTTATAATAGTTAGGAACAGTTATTTTTACTCAGATTTCTTATCTAAATGCCTACTAAAACTACTATTATCAAAAAAATTACCTAACTGATACCTGGACTGAAAGTTTAATAGAAACAAACTCAGATGATGATACTTAAATTATCCACAAAAACGGTTAGATTTTCCTTTTGAGTTAAATCCATTTATCTCTGTTCTTTCTCCTGCAGGGTGGCTTTGACTCAGGTTTCTTGTATCACTGTAAGTTCTCTGAGAAACAAGACCAGGACCCGGACCAGCGGCAGGATGAGCCTTTTGACTTCCTTCCCATCCATGACACAGACGACGACCCCATTAGCTCCATCACCTTCAGGTAGCCAGACGGCAAACTCGCAGATGGGAATATAATTCCAAGATCAAATGACTGAATGTAATCTGAAAATGCCACACATATTGCTGAACCCACAGAGAATTCTCAGCTCAAAGTTTTGGTCATACGGTACATTTCCTGCCAGGCAGCAAACAAGCTCTGATAACCCCACTGCACACTACCTGCTCAGCACCAAACAGCTGACAAAGTTATTGAATTTGGTGAAGAAATGGGGACATTTGGGATTTTAGGAGCCAGATATAGAGTGCCCCAGGGATGATGTTTTTCCAGTGTCTCCCTGGTTCCCTCATCAGAAAGCCTATGGGATTTTTCCATTGGATTTTGGATTATTGCAGAAAATGAGCTCTGTGGCAAATACATGTTTACGATATTTGCATGTTTTGTTCAGCAAGATAATCTTACAGTTAAAAAGTTAGTTAGTCAAAAAGCTAATGTTGAGGTGTAAAAGAACTGCACCATGGTTGCAGGATTAAACGTCACCACCATCATGGGGTTGTAAAGCCACGTTCAGCACAACTCAATGTGATCAGTTCTTTTTTATTATTATTACTGTTGATTTTTTGCATTGTATACTTTTATCTGAAACACTTTAGTATGTGTGTTTTGTTGTTTTTGTGTTTTGCAGCTCTGACAGGCAGCTGATGCTCTGCGGCATGTACTCAGGCTTCATCAGGGTTTACCCTTTGCAGCCTGGCGACCATAATCTCACCTCAATGCAGGCCTACTGGGCTCTTAGTGTCCATGACAACCATTACGGACACCTGCGACACATCCGCTTCAGCCATGATGAGCGCTTTGTCCTGACGGTTGGAGATGACGGGAACATGTTCTCCTTCAGCGTGCTTCCTCCGGAGGAGCTACAGAAAAGCCTGCAGAGAAAGAGGGCCGAGGTTCCTTCGCCCAGGGTCAGTCCACCTTTTATTAACATGTTATGCAGTGTGGCTTTGTGAGTAACAATACCAGTCTGTCAGTCCGTTCACCATTTTGGCCCAGAGTCAAGTATCTCAACAAACATTTTGTACATGCATTCATGTTCCCAGGATGATAGTGCTATACTGTTGGCACTGACATTACACACAAGCGAGTCAAACGCATAAAACTATCACTTAAATGTCCTAGAAATGGAGCAATCAAATACAGATGTTGACGTTGATTTTCGTGACATTGATTGAAGCTTCAGGTCAGCCCTATAAACAAATAAGTTTGTGCATTTCGGTGGAGTCTGATAATCATATATCTTATCATACTGAAAAGGTTTTGGCCATTGGAATGGACAGGGACATTAAAGTTTTACCTTCCCTTAGATTGTAAGATTATTATTGTTGTTAAAAAGTTTGTGGTAGCTGGACTGTAGAAATCATCATGTGATTCTGAATGTTTTGGGGGGAAAAAGTAAGATTGTATGGAGTGAATTGGCCAAATAGATGGTTGTATGAAAAAGTGATATCTTGTTCACATGAACAGGTGGGTCTTGAGAATGAGGCATTAGCGCAGGACATTGAGGACCCAACAGCCTACAGGTGAGTGTGAATAATCGGTTCGGGCATAATTTGGTCGTCCTAATTTTCACTTTATTCTTGTCTTCTGTGTATCTCTGTGCGCTTATTCATTGCATCACACTCTCGGAGCGCAGAGCATACTCTGGGCACTGACGGAGCAGAAGAACGTCAGGCGCAGTGAAAGAGAAACTTAACAGCTCTTTCTGCCGGGTCTGAAAGTTTGCATTCACTGGCAGCAGCTGCGCCTCTTATCCATCAATCTGATTTGATCATCTCTGAAAGGATCCACAGATCAATTATTCGCCCTGTGACTCACAAAGTGCTGCTGAGGAAAAACAGAACACATGCGGAGCTCCGTCTGCGCTACTCCGCCACCAAATTTAGAGAGGGGGCACAGAGTGATACAAAGAGACACACACACACACACACATTAAAAAAAAGGAAGACAGTTTGCTGTCATTGTCTCCAAACTCCCCACCCATCGTCAGCTGATACACACATACCCTAGAAATTTTAGTTTTATCTAATCTAACTTTTCAACCCCGACTCCCTCCAGCATAGAGACGGCTAAGCAGAAGCTGGAGGAGGACCGTGTGCGTCGGGAGGCCGAACTGAAGGTGGCAGCAAAGCGGAAGAAGCTGGCGGAGCTTAAGAAGAAGTTTAAGGAACTGCTGGACGCTAACCAGAGTCTGCCGGAGCATGTTCGCCTGAAACCTGAGGTACGGACAATCTTACACGCCAGGGTCATCCAGTGTCGTCTGACTTGACAGTTGTTTAGTTTTAGAAGAAAACTAGAGGATGCAACCAAAATTCTCACCAGAAACAATTTGTACAATTTGCACAAATAATTCTTGAAGTAGGCAGTGAAAGTAGAAAGCTTACAAAGAAACTGCAGGTCGCAGCACATAAAACGAATCAGCCGTAGCCAGACTTTGCATGGAATTATTTTACATACAAGAATACAGGCCTACAGGTTGTTTTCTAAACAGATTAAGGTTAGGATTTGGCATTATATCTTTAAGTCTCCAGGCAGGACAATGTGCTCAGTGTTGTGTGTTGTGTAGGAGCTGCAGCTGCACCCGTGTTTCAGGGAGCAGGCAGAGAGGGTGATGGCCCAGCGGGTGAGCGAGGTCAGAAAGCAGCTGGCCTGGGAGTTAGAGCGCTGCAACATAGCATTCAACAAACTCCAGGAAGGGTACTGACTAAACACACACACACACACACACACACACATTCACACACACACACACACACACACACACACACACACACACACACACACACATAGCCATTTAATTAGACAGGTTAAAAACCTTACTTTCCGGAGTGTTGACCTAAATATAGTTAATAGTCATTGATAACTATTGTGTGTTGGTTCTTAATAAAATTTCTTTTATTTTTAGATGTTTGGATGCTATTTTGCAGTCTGTCTATATTAAAACTTTGGTAAATAAGTTTGAATTTTATAGTTTACCACTTGTTTCAACTCAGTTTGGACAGAAATAAAAATGCTTTGACTGGTTTTCCTGGATGGAAGTTAAAGACATGAGTGGATATGAGGAATGTCATGAAAAGTGGGCCTTATATGGGATTGTCCACAAGTGTGGGTGAGTTACTCAAGTGAGCCCCGGATAAGATGCCCATTTCGAGTCCCCTCTGGTACCCAGGTTGCCCTAGCATAAGGGTTACTCCCTGCCAACTCACCTAGAGCCTCCCCGTTCATGTCATGGATTTTCTTGAAAGAAAAAAAAATGTTGAAACTTAAATTCAGTGGGCTCTGTGGCTATATACAGCAAGATCTGTAGCATTCAATTTTTATGCAGGTTGGAATAACTTATAGATGTGATAGAAAAACATTTATACTTCACATCATAGAAATTTGGTTGCGAGAAAGTAAAAACTAGTGGAGATATGAATTTTTGAAGATGACATTTTTCCTTCTGGTAAAAATGACTTCTCGTTATTAATTTGATTACTGTAACCATTCAGCAATTCTTGTATTTTCAGGACAAATTTCAACCCAAACCACTGAAAAGTGAGGTGACGTTTAGAATACACACACAGAGCATCAAAAAAATTGTGAAATTTAGCTCAGTGGACCAAATTCAAAAATTCATTACTTAAAAGGTGTTTGGAGTACAGCTATAGGATTTTGCAGTCTCATGAATTTAATAGAAATTTCAACATGATTTTTCTTTGTCAAGAAAATCTGTGATATGAACTGGAAAAATCTCTGGATTTGGGGTGAGTTGGCATGGAATGACCCATAACTCATGTGCAGCCTACTTGGATAAACTCACCCGTGGGGCCAATAATCTGTGGACAATCTCATATGGGGCCTATTTTCAGCCTGTTTGCTACCACATGGGCCTTTCATACAAAGGTTGGCCAGGAGGTAGAAAACCTCCAGAATGACGCCTTACCCTCTGGTGCTTCAGGTTCAAGGACTCTCTGGAGGCCACCGTCACTGTGGTCGCCATCCGCACCGACCACAGAATGTCCACCTACCATCTGCCATCGCTCACAGAGACTTCATCCCAACTCAGACATCAGGGGAGACCCGGCTGTCCTGATGAAGACGGAGCAGCTGCACCTGAACGTAGGAGATCCAGAGCAGAGCCCGCGAAAGACAGCAGCAGAATAGAAGGTAGGAAAGTGTGTGTGTGTGTGTGTGTGTGTGTTTGCCACACCTGTCAAAGATGCACTTCACCTGTGTGTGTTCTCCAGGGGAGGAGGTGCTGCGCGCCCCCGTGGCTCGTCCAGCTGGGATAAAGCTGGCAGATCGGCAGGTCGAGAGGCTGCGGAAGGCGGCAGAAAAAGCTGAACAAGCTCGAGCCAAGATTGAAAAGAGGAAGCAGGAATGGGCCCAACTGTGAGTCACATCCAACATCAGTCCTCTGAGATCAGATAAGATTAACAGGGCATTTTCTGTTTTTATGCCTCCAAGCCGGTGATAACTGAGGCTGGAGGCATGAAGTTTTGGGGTTGTCTGTCCTTGCGGCCCATTCTTTTGAATGTCATGGTGTTTCCTGTGTTCTTAACTTGCGATGCTGGTGCAAAACTGTGAGGGATTGTCGGTGTCTCAGTTACGCAGAGAAGCCAGACGAGAACTGTGAGGATCCACAAGATGTTCAGGCCATCCGCGAAGCCAAGGAGAACATCGGAGACTTAAAACTTAAGTCAGACAAAGACTTCACGGTCCCGAAACACCTGAGGATGAACGCCGAGAGCAAGAGAGCAGAGCTGATAGACCTGGAGGAAAAAGTACTCACAAACACACACACATCTCTGCTCATTCAGCGCATAAACTTCCTCCAGAAATTATTACAGACTAATAAAAGAGATCAATAGATTAATGAATGGTGGAAAGAACATTATTAACACGCGCAGCATTTAATGACGTCATCCTTCCCATCAGATCCGTGAGAAGCAGACGGAGATGAATCGACGGATTGTGGCGTTGCGGGACTCAAAGGTTCGCCTGGTGTCTCAGTTGAGCGCTCAGGCTCAGCACGTCAAGGAGGTCCAGCAGCGACTGGCGACACAATACCACCGCCATCCACCCGCCCTGCCCAAAATACTACCAGAGGAAACCCCAGAGAAGAGGCTGCAGTACAGCTGTGCCACCCTGGAGAGATACCAGCGCCTGAGGGAGCAGAGGTACAAGAGCCAGGTTTTACTTTCACCCACAACTAAAGTGGAAACTTTCTTTTCAGGTATAAAATTGATTCACTAATGACCGGTATGCATCTTCAGTCTGTAAAAGGTCAAATTGATCAATCATTCTTGTTAATATGATATTTCAACAACACATTGAGGTAATTTCTTCGAATGCTGCACAAACATCTGTTTGCACTCAAGGATGAAGTGATAAAATTTTGGTCAAAAATCAAGGTTGATGTTATTTTTGTTCTTGTGAATGTGATATCTCAAGAACACCTTTAAGGTATTTTCTTCAAATTTCACAAAACACATTTTTGCCATGACTCAAGAATTTTATAATTATAGCAAAGTTTTACACAAATGTCTAACTACATTCAGGTTTCAGAGCATGGAGCAGGAGGAGCAGGAAGGGGTCACACATTTATTGGAGCAGCTAGAGAAAGAGATGGCAGAGGAGGAGGGGAAAAGTGGAGGAGAAGAGGAGGAGAACAGAGCCAAAGGAACTCCTAGTCTGTCATCTTTATCTGTGACCAGAGAAGAAGAAGAGATAGCTTGGGAAGGAGGAGCAGAGCTGAGCGAGCTGGAGGAGGAGCTCCGCAGAAGGGAGGAGATCAGACTGCTGTATGAGCAGGACTCTCTGCTGAAGCAGGTCTGTTTTTTTATTTTTATTTTTTTATTAAAAGGTGATTCTGTCTAAAAAAGAACATTACATTAGTTCAACCATTTGAAATCTGAACAAATTGGCTTGATTTCTTTCCAGAACATGAGAAGAAGGCAAGGAGCAACAAAATAAAAAATATGATCCCAAAATTATTAGTAAAATTTTAAAGAAAAAATACCTGAAAACCAGCAAAAAAAAAGAAAGAAAAAGAGGAAAAAAGAAGACAGTTAAAATATAACAAGGAAATAACCTGAAAAAGGGCTTAAATTTTTAATAATTCTGTAACAGAATTTCAGATATGTAATTATGAGATCTTCCTTAGAGATTTTTCCTTAGTTTTTAAAGCTACTAATTTCTCGCAATTTATGTACCATCTTTTACCAAGCTGAACTTTTTTTTTAACCCTTTGAAACCTGGATTGAAATTACACTTCTTGTGCAACTTGGTATGATTTCCTTCAAAAACATGGGAAAAATTAAATGTGGTTAAATGGTTAAATGTGTTATATCTTCTGTAATGAACTAAAAATCTCAGGCTGACGGTGTATAACGCCGTAATATAATCTGTGAATTTGTTTTTCACTCATCAGATGGAGACTTCACTGTGTCAGTTTGACGCGGAGTTCCTGCTGCTGCTTCACCAGAAGCTGCGTCTGGACTGGCAGCTGAAGATGGCCGACCTCCATCAGCTGACGCTCTACCAGGAGCTGCTGATCCTCAAGGAGTTTGAGAGGAGGGAGGACAGCCTGCAGGAGAAGCTCAACGGCTGCATCAAGGAGGAGAACAGCATCACGGTGGGAGAGACTTCATATACCTGTGGACTGCTTTTTCTTTCAAGGTCCTCTAGCAAACTGTTTAACCCTTTAAAACGTGGAGCGACATCACTTTCAGATGGCTTTCAAAGGTATTTAAACTGTGAGGAAATCAGTGCAATTTCTTTGAAAAACATGGGAAAAGGCTATGAGCATTAATGAACATTTCCCAAATTAGTAGAATTATTTTTAATTTTTTGATTTTTGATTTTTTTAAAAGCTAGAGGGAAATATAATAATTATTATAATAATTATAATTACATACTTTAAATGATGTTACAAAATTATTATATTATTAAGCACTTTTTTCCAGATCATTTGTGTGTGTGTGTGTGTGTGTGTGTGTGTGTTTTATTATTTTTTTATTTTTTACCTATTTCATGTAATTTCATTGTATTTTTAACTTATTTCTCACTTAAATTTTTGTCATTTTTCTGTCAGTTCACATTGCCATCTTCCTATATTCTTTAAGCAAGATCCTCGTGTACTCATCTCTCCTCTCTCTCCTGACAGTCTAAGCTGGAGGAGTGTAACGAACAGCTGGAGCTGAAGCGGGGAGACATCGCCAAGCTGCAGGAGAAAGAGAAGGCTCTGACCGCCGCCTTCCAGGCCTCGCTGGGGGAAGGAAACAAGTTCGAAGAGTTTCTGACCAAAGTCTTCAAGAAAAAGATCAAACGTGTGAAGAAGAAAGAGCAGACAGGAAATGAAGGTGAGAAAAAGACACAAACACATAAAAAATGTAACAAGTGGCCACGTGTCCTTTGTGACCCAAATGTGTGTTTGCAGAAGAAGAGGAGGACAGCGATGAAGACTCGGATGAGGACGATGACGAGGACGAAGATGATGATTACGACAGTGACACGGAGGAGAGAGGAGCTGCTCTGGACGACAGTGTTTGCCCTCCAGGTCAGCACTGTGGGGGAGAAAATTTTCAAAAAGCCCTTTGAAATCTGAGCAAATTGGCTTTATTAAAAAATATGAGAAGAATGCCCTAAGCAACCTATGAGGAAATTATCCAAATATTTGCCAAAAAAAAGTTAAAAATCACAAGAAAATTACTTGAAAAATGGCCAAAAAAAGGAAAAGTCAAAAACTAAGTAACTAGGAAATTACCTGAAAAAAACCAAAACATTAATCTGTAACTTAAGTTTAAATATATAATTATAAATACAGTTTTCTGGACATTTTTGTGTAGCTTTTTTATTATTATTTTACAGATTTATTATTTTGTTGATTTTATTTTTTTTTACTTATTTCTTGCACATATCAGGTCATTTCTTCTTCCATTGCTCATTGCCTTCTTCCCATATTTTTGAAAGAAATCCAGCTCCTTGGTCCTGGGTCAAGGGGTTAACTTTTACTAGTACTGCAGTCCAGTCCAATGGGATGCATTGATGCATTTAACTTAAGATTCACTAGACCTGATCCAAATGCAGTCAACCTAAACAGACCCAGATTTGAAAAAAAGTCTGAAAATGCCTCTGAATTTGTGTGTGTGTGTGTGTGTGTGTGTGTGTGTGTGTGTGTGTGTGTGTGTGTGTGTGTGTGTGTGTGTGTGTCAGGCTGTGAGCCAGAGTTGTTTGAGAACACACTGCAGCTGCGGGAACGCCGACTGGACCTGGAGGAGCTGCTGGTGGAGGAGAAGAAGAGTGCCGAAACTCTGAAGAAGGAGAGCGACACCCTCGTCAAGAAGGTCATAATCTGCTTTTACATCTTTCTGTCATAATCCGTCGTTACCATGCATTATTTTTGTTACATCCTGATGAATTTGTGTGTGGCGCTTCTGCTTTGCGCTGCAGGAGAAGTCGGTGCAGAGCAGTCGGAGGGCAGCAGAGGACATCTTGGAGTTGGTCAACAGGGAGAAGCAGCAGAAAATAAATGAGCTTAATGTGGTGGTTCCTCTCAGACTGCACCAGGTAAAAACTACGAAGGTTCAGCAACTGAGTGAAGACTAAAGAAATGTTGTAGTCAGCAGATTTGCTTGCATATTTTTGAGAACCTCAGAAGACAGAAGCCAGGGAGAATACTGCCATTATTTTTTTAATGAAAAATGAAAGTCCACCTTACAATTTTAAGGCTGCAACTCACAATTATTGATCAATTTTCTCAATTAAAAGATGATATATTATGGTCCAAAACATTAAAAAATAATATTTTAAAAAGGCCATTACATTTTTCAAAAGCGCAGATACCTTGTTTTGTCTCATAAATAGTCAAAAACCCAGAGATTTTTAGTTTAATACGATAAAGGACCGAAAATTCAGTAAATACTTGAATCTGAGAGGCTGGAACCAGTGAATTGGCAGCATTTTTCTTGAAAATTTCTGTTGATTGTTACAATTTCATTGCAATTTTATTTTTGTGTTTTGTTTGTTTTCTCTTTAATTTAATAATGAAAGTTAATTTCACATTCAATTTCATGGTCATTGAGGCAGCATTATCCATGGGAGTAGATGACAATAAATTTATAAATTAATTATTTATTTTTTTCATTCATGCTGGACATTTAACAAAACCAAATAAAATTAATTTTTATGTATGTATGTATTTGTATTTTATTTTAATATTGGCAGACCTACACTCTCAAACCAATAATCTGTCTGTGTCTCCTTTTGTCATTAACAGATTGAGTTTGTCACTAACGGCTCGGTGCCGTCTGACCTGAGCGCGGCGTTGCTGCTGGACAGGACAGAGCTGAACAGGCTGCAGGAGCGAATCAAGCAGCTGCAGGCGGAGAAGAGCCAGCAGAGAGATCTGTACTGTCAGGCTCGCCAGCAGCACGCAAGGCTCCTCCGCGACCGCAAGGACATGGACGCCAACATCCAGGGTAAGACCCACACAGGTTAACACCCGGGCTCCCATCGAGTGTAACCTGTTCTTAGAAACTGATCTGTGTGTTGATGTGTGTCTGTATGTGTGTTGGTGCAGTGCTGGAGAAGCAGTGCGACCAGCTGATGATGAAGAAGTTTGGGCGGCTGGTGGATCTGGAGGCTCTGCAGACGCTGTTGGGGAACAGGAGGGTGGAGGAGTTGAAGCAGGAAAAGCTCCTCCGAGAAGCTGCACACGCCAAAGAAATCAAACAGTGGGATGTACGCTGACCTGTGTGTGTGTGTGTGTGTGTGTGTGTGTGTGTGTGTGTGTGTTAGCTTTGGCAAAAGTGAGATATCTGCACCTTTGCCTTCTTGTGATGTGATTTTCTTCGTATTTAAAAAAAACTTAGATTGGAGTAAGTTTATTGATCTTTTTGATATTTTCTTTGTCTTAGAATTTTTTTAAAAAAAAAGGGAAATTATCAGGCACAAGGCAACTTCAACTTCAAATTCAACTGTACAATTTTTTTGGAACTGACAAAATAAAACAATACAGACAAATAAACAAATAAACAAGACCATGTAAACTAAGCAAAAAATGAGTAAAAAAGAAGATAAATTTATAATAGTAATAACTTTTAAAAAAGAATCAAGAATCCAAGTGAAGCAAGTCAGCAGGGGTAGTTGCGGTGGTGCAGGGCGATATGACCAAACAACTGCATTACGATACTGGTTTTTGACATTACGACACGGTTTGTGTGTGTGTGTGTGTGTGTGTGTGTGTGTGTGTTTGTTTGTGTGTGTGTGTGTGTGTGAGATATTCAGGCGAAGGTAGAAGAAGCGCGTGACGCTCTGATGGAGGTGACCAGGCGTAAAACAGAGCATCAGCTGCGCATGACGAGCCTCTTGGACCAGAAGAGGGAGCTGGAGCATAAACTCAACACACGGCAGAAGAGAGTGGTAATGTCTGTGCACTCAATTCATTTTCATGTAATATTGATCAAAGAAGGGATCCACAAATATCTAATAGGATAAATGATGAAGTGATGATCGTATTATTAAACTTCCTTTCACTCCACAAAAACATCCACTTGGATGAAACCATAAACTGTATATAAAGATGGACAACACACCCTCACTTAAAAGCAGTTGACCGATATCGTTTTTCCAGGGCCGATACAGATACAGATTATTAGTCCTTAATGAGACCGATAACTGATATTTGGAAGCAATATGCATTAACAGTACTTTTTTTTTTTTTGTCAATATAAGGAATTTTAAGCCAAGTAAAAGTTTAAATAAAAATAACTCCCTGAGGTTTTACAAAGTAAAAGTTCCTCCCATGCTGACATTATCTTTGCACTTTTTAAATCAATTAATTACATCAGCAATCATTAAAATAAAATGCTGATACAGATAATTGCAAGAATACCAATTATTGGCCCCAATAATCGGCCATGCCTGTAATCTGTCGACCCTTACCTCTGCTAGGTGAAGCTAAAATATCCCTAAATATAACCTAAAATATTCATTTGTGTGTGTCAAGGACGGATCATTCCAGGATTACAGGAGACGTGTGGACCAGGAGGACATTCGGAGGCTCCAGGCGCTGGTGAAGACACAATCGCAGCAGGCTGAGGCACTCAGGAGAGAGATCGCCCTCCTGTCCCGTAAAGGAGGTCATGTTCTGCCCCCCTGCCAGGCACCGCTGCCTCCAATCGCCCCCTTGCCCACCCCCACAGGCTGCACCAGCAAACCAAGACCAGGGCGTTCGTATAAACAGCTTAAAGCACAAAACTCACCCAGCAGACTGGAAGCTCAATAACCAAAGACCAAAAATGTCCTCACAGTTACTGTAAAGTTAGAGAATTAGGCTCAATAATAGCACTTAGTCAGAAATTATTGTTATTTTTAAGATTAAAATGACTTAATTTTGTTGAGTACTGTGTTCTTAATGTGCTGTGCTCACAGCTAAATACTTGTAATGGTAAACCTCAGGGTTCTGTCTGAGGTCTGCTGGGGTTTTTTTTTGTTGTTTTTAATCTGTATTATTAGTATAGGCCAAAATGTAGATAATGCTAACCTTTACTTTTATGCAGATGATGCAGTGGTATATTGTGCTAGTTCTCCCGTCACAGAGGCTGTGACCAAACTGCAGACTATCTTTAATTTCATCCAGTTTTCACAACTAAAGCTGGTTTTGAATGTTGATAAAACTGAGGTAATGCATTTCTCAAATGCTAGGAAGAAGTCTGTGAAGACCTTGGATATTTTTACTTTTCAGGGAGAGTTAGAAGTTGTTTCTTGTTACAGATGTCTCTGTATTTGGCTTGATGATTCTATGATGCATGTTGCTTGCATATTTTAAACACTGCATATCATAGTGCAGTGAGATTTGTTACAAATTGTAAAGTTCTTGCTCATCACTGAGTGCTTTATTGCAGGGGTGGTTGGAAAAAAGTTTAGTCATTGGTATTTGTTTATTGTAATTGTTGTGAACTATTTGCATGCCATTTATGTGAGCAGCAAGCAGGAAGTTGTTGCTTAAAACCTACTCGGCCAGAAAAGGTTGTGTTCAAATTTGCATATTAACGTGGCCTACTGCGTACTAGATTCTCAATCAGTATGTACTCTAAACTGCCTCCTAAATTAATGAGTAAGCATGCCAACATTGTTCACGCTTAAGCAGCAGAGTGTTGCAGGATTGAGTCCTAAAACTCAGAGATAAGTTAGCATTTCAGCATTCTCTGTTTCTTTTGTCTCAAAGTCATCAGGATTTTGGTTAGATGATTTTGTTCCACGATGTAAAATACCTCAGTAAATACCCCACTTGTAAAGTTTGACAATTGCCAACAAGTGTCATCATGCAGATTACGGCGTTAAAGCCTCATGGCGACTGTGGTGTAGTTTGTTTACATGTTAACAATAGCTTATTATTTCTGGCAATTGTACTTGCACTTCAAAAATCACAATATTGGTTATAATTTGTCGAGATTCTCTTGCTGAACAAAACATTTAATTATCATACATTTTGTTTGCCACAGAGCTAATTACTTGGAGTAGCCCTGAAGCCAACATGCAAATCCCATTGGCATTTTGTGAAGGAAACCAGGGGAATGTTAACTTCTGCGATGGCCTGCATATAAATGTCATCCCTGCACACAAACACACAGGGTGTGTATAGGGTCAGTTTAGAGCACTTAATATTTGGATTGTCTTGCCCAGTATGTATCACCTCACTCATGTGGTAAACGAAACTGCAACTTAAGTTCATGCTCCTCTTACAATTGTTTTCAAAACTCAAGATGTTTTTCCAATAACAAAAGTATAAGTAAATAACAAAGATAAATGCCATTAGCCTCTCCCCTCTCTGGAATGAAGCCTATTAACCCCACCCTCTTGGTTAACAAGCTCTGTGATATTCATCATCATTCAGTGGGGAAACAGCACAGCGAGGAATAAAGATGGATGAAGAAAATCTCTGCTGTTCGATCTGTTTGGATCTACTGAAGGATCCGGTGACTATTCCCTGTGGACACAACTACTGTATGAACTGTATTGAACTTCGCTGGGATGAAGAGAGTCTGAGGCAAATCAGCTGTCCTCAGTGCAGACAGACCTTTGTACCAAGGCCTGCTCTGGTGAAAAACACCATGTTGGCAAATTTAGTGGAGGAACTGAAGAAGACAAAACATCAAACTGCTCCAGCTGATCACCGCTATGCTGGACCTGGAGATGTGGGCTGTGATTTCTGCACTGGAAGAAAGCGGAAAGCTCTCAAGTCCTGTCTGCAGTGTCTGGTCTCGTACTGTGAGCAGCACCTCCAGCCTCACTATGAATCTCCTGCCTTTAAAAAACACAAACTGGTTGAAGCTTCACCAAAGCTTCAAGAGAACATCTGCACTCGTCACAATGAGGTAATGAAGATTTTCTGCCGCACTGATCAGCGGTGTATCTGTTATCTCTGCTCCATGGATGAACATAAAGGCCACAACATGGTCTCAGCTGCAGCAGAAATGGCTGAGAAGCAGAAAGAGCTCGGGGCGAGTCGACAAAAGATCCTGCAGAGAATCCAGAGCAGAGAGAAAGATGTGAGGGTGCTTCAGCGGGAAGAGAAGGTGATAAGTCACTCTGCTGATAAAGCTGTGGAGGACAGTAAGAAGATGTCTGCAGAGTTAATCCGTCTCATTAAGAAAAGAAGCTCTGATGTGAAGCAGCAGATCAGATCCCGACAAGAAGCTGAAGTCAGTCGGGTCAAAACGCTTCAGGTGAAGCTGAAGCAGGAGTTAGACGGGCTGAGGAGGAACAATGCTGAGCTGGAAAAACTCTTACACACAGAGGACCACACCCTGTTTCTACAGAACTACGTCTCACTGTCAAATCTGGCTGACTCTGAAGACTCATCCAGCATCAATAACCGTCCTGTACAATATTTTGAGGATGTGACTGTGGCTGTGTCAAAGGGCAGAGAAAAACTACAGGACACTCTTGGGATTATATGGAACTCAATCTCACAGAAAGTGATTAATGTAGATGTTTTACTGCCACAAAATCCCCAGACAAGAGCTGATTTTTCACTATATGCACTTGACAAGGATTATTTCAGACTTGATCGAAACACAGCTAGCATGCAAATATTATTATCGGAAGAGAACTGCAAAGCAACATGTATGAAAGATGAGCAGTCGTATCCTAATCACCCAGAGAGATTCATGGGCAAGTCTCAGGTTCTGTGTAGACAACCTCTGATGATTGGACATCATTACTGGGAAGTTGAGTGGAGTGGTTTAGGAGTTTCTATAGCAGTTGCATACAGGGACATTGCCAGAACAGGACCCAAAAGTAAATTTGGAGATAATGACAAGTCCTGGGCATTAGAGTGTGTGAAAAAAAATGATGTGATCATTTATGATTTTAAACATAACAGCCACAAAAAGTCCATCATAAAACCTCCGTCCTCAAAAATAGGAGTGTACCTGAGTCACAGGGCAGGTATGCTGTGTTTCTACAGCGTGTCTGGCACTACGATGACTTTCCTCCACAGAGTCCAGACCACATTCACTCAGCCTCTCCATGCTGGACTCGGTGTTTATTATTATGGAGCTGCAGCTGAATTTTGTGACGTCAAGTAGACAAGAGTTAGTGGATTTTTTTTCCCCAGAAAGTAGTTGTTCAGATCAACAAACACAGAACTTTTGCATATTAGATAAAGGTTGAATCACTGTTATGAAAGCTCAAAATGGATATTTTTCCTTATGAAAAAGTAACCTCTTGTGTGGTGTGTATAGTTCTGCTGTTAGTTCTATATTTGCATTTTTGCTGTAATATTTTCTGCTTTCTGTTTTGTTGATTTTTAACTGATCATCACTTAAAGTCTTTTTTAATTGCAGCTGACTTATTGATTACATCTTTATTCTGACGTTGTCAGAGTATTCAGAAAAGTGTATTTAATTAATCATCATTAGGGAAATGATTTTACTCCACAGTGCTGTCATACTTAAACATACTGCTGCGATGTATAAAGCCGATACATATGTGAAAGATACTAGAAATTGGGTCCTTTATTGATTGGAAATACAAACAAAGTCAGTTAGAAATAATTACTGGCTTGTTTGTTTTATGCTTTCGAGTAAAGTCCCAGCAGAGTTATGGTGGATCATTTTTTCTCATTCTTTTTTAATTTTGTTTATATTTTTTTCTCATTCAATTAAGTTTTTAGTCAATCTTGAGAGTGGGTTTGTATTTCAGTTTTTATTGTTTAAAGTCGTTCAGTTTTAGTTAAGTTTTCATTAGTTTTAGAATTGGGTTTTTTTTATAGTATATTGGTAAAGGGCAAGATTTAAGAAGTTTTTAGTATTTAGTAGTATTTATTACAATACAAACAATACAATATAAAACACCATTTTAATTAGTTAGCTCTTAAGTCTAATTTTTATATTTGCTAAATATGACCAAAATGATTTTTCACACCTAGTTTAGTTTGAATAATTTAATATAACTTCAGTCGAAGGCGACATGTTCCAATAGGTTATTCAGTAGAAAGAAAAATACAAAGCTTATTATACAGTCATGGACTCACTGTAACATTGTGTTATAGAGACTGTGAGGAAGGCCATACTTTCAAATGATACTCATTATAAGAAATATTGTAAAAATTCACCTTTTGTGTGGTGTATGTTATATGTAATTTTCTGTATTATTGCTGGAATATGTTCTGTGCTTCCTGATTCTGCACTACAGTACAGTCTTCACTTTGAATTTGCCTGTTTCCAATTTTGCAATACAAATGAAGCTTGTTTGCCTTCCCACAACAGAACCTGTAAAACCAGTTTAGGTGACTCACTGAGCTTAAAAGGATTGTTGATGAGTAATGGGCAAATAAATGTGCACGTCCTCCTACTCCTTTTTTCGAGCTTGTAATTCATTTTTGTTCACGAGAATTTATTCAAATAATTTATTTTGTAGTTTTATTGTACATATTTATTGTTTTGCTTTGTTTTTAATGTTTTTGTAATTCCTCAGAAAACGAGTGAAAATTCTGTGAAACAGATATCACAAACACAACAGATCAACAAAAAGGTGCAAAAACTCAACAATGAGATAAATTAGGTAAATTCAGCACGTTTGTGAGCAGTGTGTTGAACACAGGTGGAGACGGTGATTGTCACCAAGTGTAAAGTAAGTCGATGGAGACACCTGGTGGTCAATCACTGACATGACATGCTGTTTAAATACAGACCGCTTTGACCACACGAGCTGATGGCTGCACGTCTTATATGCTGTAACATTCTCTGAAATATCTTGTATATTTTCTCTTAATTTTCTGGTCCAGATGCATCAAACTTTTTTAACCCCTGACAACACCCCTGAAACACTGTATAAAGGCAGGTTTTGTGCAGGATGCAAAGAGTCTGGCCAAGACTGGAGACATGACACCGAAAAAAACAACTGTAAGAAGTTTTAATGTCGGCCCACCGTTAAATAAATTTAAATTAACTGGGATTTCAAC